>NW_027141762.1:1252500-1449872 GCF_036365525.1 Heterodontus francisci | reverse complement strand
TGATAGTCGAGTGAGATAGGGGAGTGGGATAGGGGAGTGGGATAGGGGAGTGGGATCGGGGAGCGCAGTGAGGAGGTGGAGGGAAGGGGAGTGGGTGAGTCGAGTTGGGGAAGTGTGTGGGGTAGGGGAGTTGGGTTGAGGAGGGCAGTGAGGAGGTGGAGGGAAGGGGAGTGGGGGAGGGGTGTGAGGTAGGAGAGTTGGGGAGCGGAGTGGGGGATGGGAGTGTGGTAGGGGAGGGCAGTGAGGAGGTGCAGGGAAGCGGAGTGTTGGACGGGAGGGGAGTGGGGGACGGGAGTGGGGGAGGGGTGAGGGGGAGGGGAGGGGAGTGGGGGAGGAGTGTCGGGAGTGGAGTGGGCGAGGGGTGTGGGGGAGTGGAGTGGGGGAGGGGAGTGGGGGAGGGGAGTGGGCGAGGGGAGTGGGCGAGGGGAGTGGGGGAGAGGAAGGGGGAGGGGAGTGGGGGAGCCGGTGTGGTTTCAGGGAGTGGGGGAGGGGAGCGTGGGAGGGGAGCGGGGGAGGGGAGCGGGGGAGGGGAGTGGGTTAGCGGAGTGGGGGAGGTGAGTGGGGTAGGGGAGTGGGTTTGTTGTGTGGTGATGGGGAGTGGGGTAAGGGATTGGTGGAGGGGAGTGCGGGAGTGGAGTGCGCTAGTGGAGTACGGTAGGGGAGTGGGGTAGGGGAGTGGTGTAGGGGAGTCGGGTAGGGGTGTGTGTGAGGGTAGTGAGGGATGGGAGTGTGGTAGGGGAGGGCAGTGAAGAGGTGCAGGGAAGCACAGAGGTGGACTGGAGTGGGGGGAGGTGAGTGTGGGACGGGGTGGGCTAGGGGAGTGGGATAGGGGAATGGGATTGGGGAGCGCAGTGATGAGGTGGAGGGAAGGGAAGTGGGTGACTGGAGTTGGGGACGTGTGTGGGGTAGGGGAGTTGGGTTGTGGAGGGCAGTGAGGAGGTGGAGGGAAGGGGAGTGGGGGAGGGGTGTGAGGTAGGAGAGTTGGGGAGGGGTGTAGGGAGTGGAGTGGGGGAGCGGATTTGGGGAGCGGCGTGGGGTAGGGGAGTGGGGTAGGGGAGTTGTGGATGGGAGTTAGGTATGGGAGTGGGGGTGTGGAGTGGGGGAGGGGAGTGGGGTAGGGGAGTGGGGAGGGGAGTGGGGGAGTGGAGTGGGGGAGTGCAGTGGGGGAGTAGAGTGGGGGAGTGCAGTGGGGGTGAGGAGTGTGGTACGGGAGGGCAGTGAGAAGGTGCAGGGATGCGGAGTGGGGGAGGAGAGTTGTGTAGGGGAATGGGGGAGGGGAGTGGGGGAGGAGAGTGGGGGAGTAGAGTGGGGGAGGAGAGTTGTGTAGGGGAGTGGAGCAGGGGAGGGGGTGGGGGAGGGGAGTGGGGGAGGGGAGTTGGGGAGGGGTGTTGGGGAGGAGCGTGGCAGAGGAGGGAGGGGGAGGGGAGTGTCTGAGGGGAGCGGAGTGCGGAGGGGTGTGGGGGAGGTTAGTGTGGGAGGGGAGCGGGGGAGGGGAGCGGGGGAGTGGAGCAGGGAGGGGATCTGGGGAGGTGAGAGAGGGAGTAGAGTGTGGGAGGAGAGTGGCGGAAGGGAGTTGGGGAGGGGAGTGGGGGAGGGGAGTGGGGGAGGGGGGTTGACGAGGGGTGTGGGGGAGGGGAGTGGGTTACGGGAGCGGAGTAGGGGAGTGGGGGAGGATAGTGTGGGAGGGGAGTGGGGGAGGGAGTTGACGAGGGGTGTGGGGGAGGGGAGTGGGGGAGGGGAGCGGGGGAGGGAAGTGGCGGAGGGGACGGGGGAGGGGAGCGAGGGAGGGGCGTTGGGGAGGGGAGTTGGGGAGGGGAGTTGGGGTGGAGGAGTGGGAGAGGGGAGTGGGGTTTGTGAGAGCGGTAGGGGAGTGAGGGTGGGGGGTGAGGGACAGGGAATGGGTAGGGGAGTGGCGTCAGTGAGTGGGGGCCTGGAGAGGGGAGTGGAGTGGGGGAGGGGTGTGGAGGGAATGGGAGTTGTGGAGTGGAGTGGGGGAGGTGTGTGAGGTAGGAGAGTTGGGTAGTGGAAGGCAGTGAGGAGGTGGAGGGGAGGGGAGTGGCTAGGAATGTTGGGGAGTGGACTGCGATAGGGGAGGTGAATGTGGGGAGCGGAGTGGGGTGCGGAGTGGGGTAGCAGAGTGGGGTAGCAGAGTGGGGCAGGGGAGTGGGGCAGGGGAGTCGTGCATGTGAGTGGGGCATGGGAGTGGAGCAGGGGAGTGGAGCAGGGGAGTGGAGCAGGGGACTGGGGCAGGGGAGGGGAGTGGGGGAGGGGAGTGGGGAAGGGGAGTGGGGCTGCGGGTGTGGTGTCAGGGAGTGGGGTTGGGGAGTGGGGTTGGGGGAGTGGGGTTGGGGGAGTGGGGTTGGGGGAGTGGGGCTGGGACGTGGGGCTGGGGCGTGGGGCTGGGGAGTGGGGTCGGGGAGTGGGATCGGGGAGATGTGAAGGGGAGTGCGGAAGGGGAGTGCGATAGGGGAGTGGGGGAGTGGAGAGCGGTAGTGGAGTGCGGTAGGGAAGTGGGGTAGGGGAGTGGGGTAGGGGAGTGGGGGAGGGGAGTGGGGTAGGGGAGTGGGGTAGGGGAATGGGGGATGGGAGTGGGGTAGTGGAGTTGGGTAGGGTAGTGGATGAGGGGAGTGGGGAGTGGGGGTGCGGAGTGGGGGTGAGGAGTGGGGGAGTGGGGGAGTGGGGTAGGGGAGCGGGGTAGGGGAGTTGTGGAGGGGAGTGAGGTATGGGAGTGGGGGAGTGGAGTGGGGTACGAGATTGGAGTAGGGGAGTGGGGCAAGGAAGTGGGGGATGGGTGTTCGGGAGGAAAGTGCCGGTGGAGAGAGGGCGAGGGGAGTGTCGGAGGGGAGGGGAGTGGGAAGCGGTGTGTGGAAGGTTAGTGTGAGAGGGGAGCGGGGGAGGGGAGTTGGGGAGGTGAGTGAGGGAGTAGAGTGTGGTAGGAGTGTGACGGAGGGCGTGAGGGAGGGGAGTGGGGGAGGGAAGTGGGGAGGGGAGTGGGAAGGGGAGTGGTTTAGGGGAGTGGGGAGGGGAGTTGAGGTAGGGAGTGGGGGAGAGGAGTGGTGTAGTGATTTGGAGTGGTGTAGGGGAGTTGTGGAGGGGAGTGCGGGAGGGGAGTGGGGGGGTGGAGTGCGGTAGGGGAGTGGGGTAGGGGAATGCGGGAGCGTAGTGGGGGATGGGAGTGTGTTAGGGGAGGGCAGTGAAGAGATGCAGGGGAGCGCAGAGGTGGACTGGAGTGGGGGGAGGTGAGTGTGGGAGGGTTTGTCTCGGGGAGGGGGTTAGGGGAATGGTGGAGTGGAGAGGGGTAGTGGAGTTGGGGAGGGGAGTGAGTTAGGGGAGTGGGGTAGGGAAGTGGGAAAGTGGAGTCGGATAGGGCAGTGGGATAGTGGAGTGGGATAGGGGAGTGGGATAGGGGAGCGCAGTGAGGAGGTGGAGGGAAGAGGAGTGGGTGAGTCGAGTTGGTGAGGTGTGTGGGGTAGCGGAGTTGGGTTGAGGAGGGCAGTGAGGAGATGGAGGGAAGGGCAGTGGGGAAGGGGTGTGAGGCAGGAGAGTTGGGGAGCGGAGTGGGGGATGGGAGTGTTGTAGGGGAGGGCTATGAGGAGGTGCAGGGAAGTGGAGTGTTGGACGGGAGGAGAGTGGGGGAGGGGAGTGGGGGTGGGGTGAGGGGGAGGGGAGTGGGGGAGGGGAGTGGAGTGGGGGAGGAGTGTCGGGAGTGGAGTGGGCGAGGGGTGTGGGGGAGTGGAGTGGGGGAGGGGAGTGGGCGAGGGGAGTGGGCGAGGGGAGTGGGGGAGGGGAAAGGGGGAGGGTTGTGGGGCGGAGTGGGGGAGGGGAGTGGGTGAGGGGAGTGGGGGAGCCGGTGTGATGTCAGGGAGCGGGGGGAGGGGAGCGGGGGAGGGGAGCGGGGGAGGGGAGTGGGGGAGGGGAGTGGGTTAGCGGAGTGGGGCGAGGTGAGTGGGTAGGGGAGTGGGGTTGGTGTGTGGTGATTGGGAGTGGGGTAGGGGAGTGGTGGAGAGGGGTGCGGTAGTGGAGTGCGCTAGTGGAGTGCGCTAGTGGAGTACGGTAGGGGAGTGGGGTAGGGGAGTGGTGTAGGGGAGTGGGGTAGGGGTGTGCGTGAGGGTAGTGAGGGATGGGAGTGTGGTCGGGGAGGGCAGTGAAGATGTGCAGGGAAGCGCAGAGGTGGACTGGAGTGGGAGAAGGGGAGTGTGGGACGGAGTGGGCTAGGGGAGGGGGTTAGGGGAATGGTGGAGTGGAGAGGGGTAATGGTGTTGGGGAGGGGAGTGAGTTAGAGGAGTGGGGTAGGGAAGTGGGAAAGTGGAGTCGGATAGGGCAGTGGGATAGTGGAGTGGGATAGGGGAGTGGGATAGGGGAGCGCAGTGAGGAGGTGGAGGGAAGGGGAGTGGGTGAGTCGAGTTGGTGAGGTGTGTGGGGTAGCGGAGTTGGGTTGAGGAGGGCAGTGAGGAGATGGAGGGAAGGGCAGTGGGGAAGGGGTGTGAGGCAGGAGAGTTGGGGAGCGGAGTGGGGGATGGGAGTGTTGTTGGGGAGGGCTATGAGGAGGTGCAGGGAAGTGGAGTGTTGGACGGGAGGAGAGTGGGGGAGGGGAGTGGGGGTGGGGTGAGGGGGAGGGGAGTGGGGGAGGGGAGTGGAGTGGGGGAGGAGTGTCGGGAGTGGAGTGGGCGAGGGGTGTGGGGGAGTGGAGTTGGGGAGGGGAGTGGGCGAGGGGAGTGGGCGAGGGGAGTGGGGGAGGGGAAAGGAGGAGGGTTGTGGGGCGGAGTGGGGGAGGGGAGTGGGTGAGGGGAGTGGGGGAGCCGGTGTGATGTCAGGGAGCGGGGGAGGGGAGCGGGGGAGGGGAGCGGGGGAGGGGAGTGGGGGAGGGGAGTGGGTTAGCGGAGTGGGGGAGGTGAGTGGGTAGGGGAGTGGGGTTGGTGTGTGGTGATTGGGAGTGGGGTAGGGGAGTGGTGGAGAGGGGTGCGGTAGTGGAGTGCGCTAGTGGAGTGCGCTAGTGGAGGACGGTAGGGGAGTGGGGTAGGGGAGTGGTGTAGGGGAGTGGGGGTAGGGGTGTGCGTGAGGGTAGTGAGGGATGGGAGTGTGGTCGGGGAGGGCAGTGAAGATGTGCAGGGAAGCGCAGAGGTGGACTGGAGTGGGGGAAGGGGAGTGTGGGACGGAGTGGGCTAGGGGAGGGGGTTAGGGGAATGGTGGAGTGGAGAGGGGTAATGGTGTTGGGGAGGGGAGTGAGTTAGAGGAGTGGGGTAGGGAAGTGGGAAAGTGGAGTCGGATAGGGCAGTGGGATAGTGGAGTGGGATAGGGGAGTGGGATAGGGGAGCGCAGTGAGGAGGTGGAGGGAAGGGGAGTGGGTGAGTGGAGTGGGTGATGTGTGTGGGGTAGGGGAGTTGTATTGAGGAGGGCAGTGAGGAGGTGGAGGGAAGGGGAGTTGTGGAGGGGAGTGCGGTATGCGAGTGGAGTGGGGGAGGGGATTTGGGAGAGGGGATTTGGGGGAGGGGATTTGGGGGTAGGGATTTGGTGTAGGGGATTTGGGGGAGGGGATTTGAGTCGGGGATTTGGGGTAGGGGATTTGGGGTAGGGGATTTGGGGTAGGGGAGTGGGGGGAGGACAGTGGGGAGGAATGTGGGGGAGGTTAGTGTGGGAGGGGAGTGGGGAAGTGGGGGAGTGGGGGAGGGGAGTGGGGGAGGGGAGTGGGGGAGAAGTGTTGGAGAGGGTAGTGAGTTAGGGGAGTGAGGGAGGGGAGTTGAGGAGGGGTGTGGGGGAGTGGAGCGCAGTAGGGGAGTGGCGTATTGGAGTGGGGTAGGGGATTAGGTGAGGGGAGTGGGGGAGGAGAGTTTGGGAGGAGAGTGGGGAGGAGAGTGGAGGAGGAGAGTGGGGGAGGGGAGTGGGGGAGGAGAGTTTGGGAGGAGAGTGGAGGAGGAGAGTAGGGAGGAGAGTGGAGGAGGAGAGTGCGGGAGGGGAGTGGGGAGGGGAGTGGGCGTGTGGAGTGGGGGTGGGCAGTGGGGGAGGAGAGTGGGGGTGGGGAGGGGGGAGTGAAGTGGGGGTGTGGACTGGGGGAGTGGAGTGGGGGAGTGGAGTGGGGCAGTGGAGTGGGAGAGGGTAGTGGGAGAGGGTAGTTGGGGAGGGTAGTGGGGGATGGGAGTGGGGGATGGGAGTGCGGTAGGGGAATTGGGGCAGGGGATTTGGGGGAGGGGAGTGTGGGAGGGGAGTGTGGTGGGGGATTTGGTGGAGGGCAGTGGGGAGGGGAGTGGGGGAGGGGAGTGGGAGTGGGGAGTAGGGGAGAGGTGTGGGGAGGAGTGTGGGGAAGAGTGCGTGGTAGGGGAGTTGAGTGGGGAAGGGGAGTTAGGGGAGTTGAGGAGGGGTGTGGGGGAGGGGGAGTTTAGGAGGGGAGCGGGGGAGGGGAGTGGGGGAGGGGAGTGGTGGAGGGGAGTGGGGGAGGGGAGTGTGGGGTGGGGGAGTGGAGGCAGGGAGTGGGGCGAGGTGTGGGGAGGGGTATTGCCTCGAGGAGAGGGGTGGAGAGTGGGGTCGAGGTGTGGAGGAGGGGAGTTGGGGAGGTGCGTGGGGGAGGCGAGTGGGGTTTGGGTAGTCAGGGAATGGATTGAGGGACAGGGAGTGGGTTAGGGGAGTGGTGTAGGTGAGTGGGGGTGGGGAGAGGTTATGGGAGTTTTGGAGGGGAGTGGGGTAGGGGAGTGGTGGGGCTAGTGGGGGAGCAGAGTGCTGTAGGGGAGTGGAGTAGGGGAGGACTGTCAGGAGATGGAGGGAAGGGGAGTTGGGGAGGGGAGTTGTGGAGGGGCGTGGGGTAGGCCATAGCGGTAGGGTAGTGGGTGAGGAGTGTGGGGGAGGGGGAGGGGGGGAGGGGAGTGGGCGAGGGGAGTGGGGGAGTGGGGAAGGGGTGTGGGGATGGGTGTGGGGGAGGGGAGTGGGGGAGGGCGTCTGGTAGGGGAGTTTGGGAGGGAAGTGCGGTGGGGTAGTGGGGTAGGGGAGTGGAGGAGGGGGTGGGGGTGCAGAGTGGTGTCGGGGAGTGTGGTAGGGGTGGGCTGAAAGGAAGTGGAGGGAAGGGGAGTGGGGAGGGGATTTGGGTAGTGGGGCAGTGAGGAGATGGAGGGAAGGGGGTTGGAGAGGGGAATGGGGGAGGGGAGTGGGGGAGGGGTGTGTGTTATGTGAGTGGGGTAGGGGAGTGGGGGAGTGAAGTGAGGTAGGGGTATGGGGAGGCGAGTGGGGGAAGGGAGTGGGGAGGGGAGTGGGGCATGGTAGTGGGGGCGGCAACTGGGTGAGTGGAGTGAGGTAGGGCAGTGGGGGCGGGGAGTGGGTGGGGGAGCTGTGGAGTGGGGGAGGGGAGTTGTGGCGGGGAGTGGTGGAGGGCAGTGCGGTAGTGGAGTTGGGGAGCGTAGTTTGTAGGGGAGTGAGTGATGGGTGTTGGGGAGGTGAGTGGGGGAGTGGGGTGAGGGAGGGGATTGGGGACAGGGAGTGGGTTAGTGGAGTGGTGTAGGTGAGTGGTGTGGGGAGAGGGTACGGGAGTGGTGTAGGGGAGTGGAGTAGGGGAGGGATGTAAGGAGGTGGAGGGAAGGACAGTTGGGGAGGGGAGTTGGGGAGGGGCGTGGTGTAGGGCATTGTGGTAGGGGAGTTGGGGTGGGGAGGATAGTGGGGGATGGGAGTTGGGGAGGACAGTTGGGGAGCAGAGTGGGAGAGGGGCGTGGGAGAGGGGCCTGGGGGAGGGGCGTGGGTGAGGGCGTCTGGTAGGGGAGTTTGGGAGGGAAGTGCAGTGGGATAGTGGGGTAGTGGAGTGGAGGAGGGGGTGGGGGTGCAGAGTGGTGTCGGGGAGTGTGGTCGGGGTGTGCTGTTCGGAGGTGGAGGGAAGGGGAGTGAGGAGGGGGGTTTGGTAGGGAGGCAGTGAGGAGATGGAGGGAAGGGGAGTGGGAGAGGGGATTGAGGTATGGGTATGGGGTGGTGAGTGAGGTTGGGGAATGGGGAGGGGAGTGGGGGAGGGACGTTTGGAGTGGAGTGGGGAGGGGAGTGGGGTAAGGTAGTGGGTGCGTTAACTGGGGGAGTGGAGTGAGGTAGGGCAGTGGGGGAGGGGAGTGGTGTATGGGTATGGGGTGGGGAGTGAGTTAGGAGAAAGGGGAGGGGAGTGGGGGAGGCAAGTGGGGGATGGAAGTGGGGAGGGGAGTGGGGAGGGGAGTGGGGTAGGAGAGGTGTGTATGGGAGTATGGGAGGGGTGTGAGAGAGGAGATTGGCGATGGGACTGGGGTAGTGGACTGGGGTAGGGGAGTAGGGTAGGGGTGTGGGGTAGGGGTGTGGGGTCGGGTTTGGGGTAGGGGAGAGGGGTAGGGGTGTTGTGGAGGGGAGTGCGATTGGGGAGTTGGGAGGGGAGTGGGGGAGGTTAGTGTGGGAGGGGAGTGGGGGAGATTAGTGAGTGAGGGGAGTGGGGAGGGGAGTTGGGAGTGGGGGAGGGGATTGGGGGAGGCAAGAGCGGGAGGGGAGTGGGGAGGGGAGTGGGGAGACGAGTGGGGGAGGTTAGTGTGGGAGGTGAGTGGGGAGGGGCGTGGGGGAGCGAGTGGGGAAGGTTAGTGTGGGAAGTGAGTGAGGAGGGGAGTGGGGGAGGGGAGTGGGGGAGGGGAGTGGGGAGGGGAGTGCGGAGGGGAGTGCGGAGGGGAGTGGGGGAGGTTAGAGTTGTAGGGGAGTGAGGGAGGGGAGTGTGGGAGGAGACTGGGTGAGGGGAGTTGGGGAGGGGAGTGGGGGAGGAGAGTGGGGGACAGGGAGTGGGTTAGGGGAGTGGTGTAGGTGAGTGAGGGATCAGAGTGGTGTAGGGGAGTGGAGTAGGGGAGCGCTGGAAGGAGGTGGAGGGAAGGGGAGTTGGGGAGGGGAGTGGGCGAGGGGAGTGGTGAGGCTAGTGGGGGATCAGAGTGGTGTAGGGGAGTGGAGTAGGGGAGCGCTGGAAGGAGGTGGAGGGAAGGGGAGTTGGGGAGGGGAGTGGGGGAGGGGAGTTGGCTTGGGGAGTGGGGGTGCGGATTGGGGAGGGGAGTGGGGGAGGGGAGTGGGGGAGGGGAGTAGGGGAGGGGAGTGGGGGAGGGGTGTGGGGAGGGGTTTGGGGGAGGGGAGTGGGGGTGGGCGTCTGGTAGGGGAGTTTGGGAGGGATGTGCGGTGGGGTAGTGGGGTAGGGGAGTGGAGGACGGGGTGGGGGTGCAGTGTGGTGTCGGGAAGTGTGGTAGGGGTGGGCTGTAAGGAGGTGGAGGGAAGGGGAGTGGGGAGGGGAGTTGGGTAGGGGTGCAGTGAGGAGATGGAGGGAAGGGGAGTGGGAGAGGGGAATGGGGGAGTGGAGTGGGGTAGGGTGTGTGTTAGGTGAGTGGGGTGGGGTAGTGGGGGAGGGAAGTGGGGACAGGGGTGGGGAGGGGATTGGGAGGGGAGTGCAGAGGGGAGTGGGGTAAGGTAGTGGGGGTGATAACTGGGGGAATGGAGCGAGGTAGGGCAGTGGGGGAGTGTCGTGGGGAGTGGGGGAGGGCAGTGGCGTCGGGGAGTTGGGTACTGGAGTGCAGTGAGGAGGTGGAGGGAAGGGGAGTGGGGTAAGAGAGTGGGGTAGGAGAGGTGGGTAGGGGAGTATGGGAGGGGTGTGAGGTAGGGGATTGGCGACGGGACTGGGGTAGTGGAATGGGGTAGGGGAGTGGGGTAGGGGAGTGGGGTAGGGGAGTTATGTCAGGGAGTGGGAGAGGGAAGTGGTGTAGGTGAGTGGGGGTGGGGAGAGGGTAGGGGAGTTTTGGAGAGAAGCGGGGTAGGGGATTGGTGGGGCTAGTGGGGGATCAGAGTGTTGAAGGGGAGTGGAGTAGAGGAGGGCTGTAAGGATGTGGAGGGAAGGGGAGTGGGGGAGGCGATTTGGGGAGGGGAGAGGGGGAGGGGAGTGGGGGAGGGGAGGGGAGTGGGGGAGGGCGTCTGGTAGGGGAGTTTGGGAGGGATGTGCGGTGGGGTAGGGGAGTAGAGGAGGGGAGTGGGGGTGCAGAGTGGTGTCGTGGAGTCTGGTAGGGGTGTGCTGTCAGGAGGTGGAGGGAAGGGGAGTGGGGAGTGGAGTTGGGTCGGAGGGGAGTGGGAGAGGGGAGAGTGGGGGAGGAGAGTGGGGGGGAGGGGAGAGTGGGGGAGGAGAGAGGGGGAGGAGAGAGGGGGAGGGGAGAGGGGGAGGTGAGTGGGGGAGGGGAGTGGGGGAGGGGGCGGGTGAGGGGATCTGGTAGGGGAGTGTGGGAGAGGAGTGGGGGAGGGGAGTTGATGAGGGGAGTGGGGGAGGGGAGTTGACGAGGGGTGTGGCGGAGGGGAGTTGACGAGGGGTGTGGCGGAGGGGAGTGGAATGAGGGGAGTGGAGTAGGGGAGTGGGGGAGGGGAGTGGGGGAGGGGAGCGGGGGAGGTGCGTTGGGGAGGGGAGTTGGGGAGGGGGAGGGGGAAGGGGATTTGCGGAGAGGAGAGGGGGAAGGGAGTGGGGTGGAGGAGTGGGAGAGCGGAGAGGGGTTTGTGAGTGCGGTAGGGGAGTGAGGGGGGGGAGTGGGGGACAGGGAATAGGGAGGGGAGTGGGGGACAGGGAATGGGTAGGGGAGTGGCGTCAGTGAGTGGGGGCTTGGAGAGGGGAGTGGAGTGGGGGAGGGGAGGTGAGCGAATGGGAGTTGGGGAGTGGAGTGGGGGAGGTGTGTGAGGTAGGAGAGTTGGGTAGTGGAAGGCAGTGAGGAGGTGGAGGGGAGGGGAGTGGGCTAGGAAAGTTGGGGAGCGGACAGCGGTAGGGGAGGGGAGTGTGGGAGGGGAGTGGGGTAGTGCAGTGGGGTAGCGGAGTGGGGTAGCAGAGTGGGGTGGCAGAGTGGGGTAGCGGAGTGGGGTAGTGGAGTGCGGTAGCGGAGTGGGGCAGGGGAGTGGGGCAGGGGAGTGGAGCAGGGGAGTGGAGCAGGGGAGTGGGGCAGCGGGTGAGGTGTCAGGGAGTGGGTGAGGGGAGTGGGGCAGGGGAGTGGGGCAGGGGAGTGGAGCAGGGGAGTGGGGCAGGGGGTTGGGGCAGCGGGTGAGGTGTCAGGGAGTGGGTGAGGGGAGTGGGGCAGGGGAGTGGGGCAGCGGGTGTGGTGTCAGGGAGTGGGGGAGGGGAGTGGGAGTGGGGGAGGGGTGTGGGGTTGGGGAGTGGGGTTTGGGGTAGTGGGGTTGGGGGAGTGCGGTTGGGGGTGTGGGGTTTGGGGAGTGGGGTTTGGGGAGTTCGGTTTCGGGAGTGGGGTTTGGGGAGTGGGGTTTGGGGAGTGCGGCTGGGGCGTGGGGCTGGGGAGTGGGGCCGGGGTGTGCGAACGGGGAGTGGGGTCGGGGAGTGCGGGAGGGTAGTGGGGGATGGGAGTGTGGTAGGGGAGGGCTGTGAAGAGGTGCAGGGAAGCGCAGAGGTGGACTGGAGTGGGGGGAGGGGAGTGTGGGAGGGGGTGGGCTAGGGGAGTGGGAGAGGGGAATGGGGGATGGGAGTGGGGTAGTGGAGTTGGGAAGGGTAGTGGGGGAGGGGAGTGGGTGTGAGGAGAGGGGGTGCGGAGTGGGGGTGCGGAGTGGGGGAGTGGAGTGGGGGAGCGGGGTAGGGGAGAGGGGTAGGGGAGCGAGGTAGGGGAGTTGTGAAGGGGAGTGAGGTATGGGAGTGGGGGAGTGGAGTGGGGTACGAGAGTAGGGTAGGGGAGTGGGGGAGGGGAGTGTGGTACGGGAGGGCAGTGAGGAGGTGCAGGGATGCGGAGTGTTGGACGGGAGTGGGGGAGGGGAGTGGAGGATGGGAATGGGTGAGGAGAGTGGAGTGGGGCAGGAGGTGGGGAAGGGAAGTGGGGGAGGGGTGTTCAGGAGGAGAGTGGCGGAGGAGAGAGGCGGAGGGGAGTGTCGGAGGGGAGGGGAGTGGGGAGGGGTGTGTGGGAGGTTAGTGTGGGAGGGGTTAGGGGAGGGGAGTTGGGGAGGTGAGTGAGGGAGTAGATTGTGGGAGGAGAGTGGCGGAGGGACGTGAGGGAGGGGAGTGGGGGAGGGGAGTGTGGGAGAGGAGTTGACGAGGGGTGTGGGGGAGGGGTGTGGGGGAGGGGAGCGGAGTAGGGGAGTGGGGTAGGGGTGTTTGTGATGGGAGTGGGAGAGGGGAGTGGGGGACGGGAGTGGGGGAGGGGATTGGGGCAGGGGAGTGGGGGAGGGGAGGGGAAGGGGAGGGGGAAGGGGAGTGGTTTAGGGGAGTGGGTAGGGGAGTGGGTAGGGGAGTGGGGTAGGGGAATGCGGGAGCGTAGTGGGGGATGGGAGTGTGGTAGGGGAGGGCAGTGAAGAGGTGCAGGGGAGCGCAGAGGTGGACTGGAGTGGGGGGAGGGGTGTGTGGGACGGGGTGGCTAGGGGAGGGTGGCTAGGGGAGGGGTGCATGGGAATGGTGGAGTGGAGAGGGGTAGTGGAGTTGGGGAGGGGAGTGAGTTAGGGGCGTGGGGTAGGGAAGTTGGAAAGTGGAGTGGGATAGGGGAGCGCAGTGAGGAAGTAGAGGGAAGGGGAGTGGGTGACTGGAGTTGGGGACGTGTGTGGGGTAGGGGAGTTGGGTTGTGGAGGGCAGTGAGGAGGTGGAGGGAAGGGGAGTGGGGGAGGGGTGTGTGGTAGGAGAGTTGGGGAGCGGAGTGGGGGTTAGGAGTGTGGTAGGGGAGGGCAGTGAGGAGGTGCAGGGATTTGGAGTGTTGGACGGGAGGGGAGTGGGGGACGGGAGTGGGGGAGGGGAGTGGGGGAGGGGAGAGGGGGAGGGGAGAGGGGAGCGGAGTGGTGTAGGTGAGTGGGGTAGGGGAGTTGTGGATGGGAGTTAGGTATGGGAGTGGGGTGTGGAGTGGGGTAGGGGAGTGGGGTAGGGGAGTGGGGGAGGGGAGTGGGGTGGGGTAGAGGAGTGGGGGAGGGGAGGGGGTGAGGGGAGTGGGGGAGGGGAGAGGGGGAGTGGAGTGGGGGAGTGGAGTGGGGGAGTGGAGTGGGGGAGCGGAGTGGTGCTGGGGAGTGTGGTACGGGAGGGCAGTGAGGAGGTGCAGGGATACGGAGTGGGGGAGGAGAGTGGGGGAGGGGATTGGGGGGAGGGGAGGGGAGTGGGGGTGGGAAGTGGGGAGGGGAGTGGGAAGGGGAGTGGTTTAGGGGAGTGGGGAGGGGAGTTGAGGTAGGGAGTGGGGTAGAGGAGTGGTGTAGTGATTTGGAGTGGTGTAGGGGAGTTGTGGAGGGGAGTGCGGTAGGGGAGTGGGGGGGGTGGAGTGCGGTAGGGGAGTGGGGTAGGGGAATGCGGGAGCGTAGTGGGGGATGGGAGTGTGTTAGGGGAGGGCAGTGAAGAGATGCAGGGGAGCGCAGAGGTGGACTGGAGTGGGGGGAGGTGAGGGTGGGAGGGTTTGGCTAGGGGAGGGGGTTAGGGGAATGGTGGAGTGGAGAGGGGTAGTGGAGTTGGGGAGGGGAGTGAGTTAGGGGAGTGGGGTAGGGAAGTGGGAAAGTGGAGTCGGATAGGGCAGTGGGATAGTGGAGTGGGATAGGGGAGTGGGATAGGGGAGCGCAGTGAGGAGGTGGAGGGAAGGGGAGTGGGTGAGTCGAGTTGGTGAGGTGTGTGGGGTAGCGGAGTTGGGTTGAGGAGGGCAGTGAGGAGATGGAGGGAAGGGCAGTGGGGAAGGGGTGTGAGGCAGGAGAGTTGGGGAGTTGAGTGGGGGATGGGAGTGTTGTAGGGGAGGGCTATGAGGAGGTGCAGGGAAGTGGAGTGTTGGACGGGAGGAGAGTGGGGGAGGGGAGTGGGGATGGGGTGAGGGGGAGGGGAGTGGGGGAGGGGAGTGGAGTGGGGGAGGAGTGTCGGGAGTGGAGTGGGCGAGGGGTGTGGGGGAGTGGAGTGGGGGAGGGGAGTGGGCGAGGGGAGTGGGCGAGGGGAGTGGGGGAGGGGAAAGGGGGAGGGTTGTGGGGCGGAGTGGGGGAGGGGAGTGGGTGAGGGGAGTGGGGGAGCCGGTGTGATGTCAGGGAGCGGGGGAGGGGAGCGGGGGAGGGGAGTGGGGGAGGGGAGTGGGTTAGCGGAGTGGGGGAGGTGAGTGGGTAGGGGAGTGGGGTTTGTGTGTGGTGATTGGGAGTGGGGTAGGGGAGTGGTGGAGAGGGGTGCGGTAGTGGAGTGCGCTAGTGGAGTGCGCTAGTGGAGTACGGTAGGGGAGTGGGGTAGGGGAGTGGTGTAGGGGAGTGGGGTAGGGGTGTGCGTGAGGGTAGTGAGGGATGGGAGTGTGGTCGGGGAGGGCAGTGAAGATGTGCAGGGAAGCGCAGAGGTGGACTGGAGTGGGGGAAGGGGAGTGTGGGACGGAGTGGGCTAGGGGAGGGGGTTAGGGGAATGGTGGAGTGGAGAGGGGTAATGGTGTTGGGGAGGGGAGTGAGTTAGAGGAGTGGGGTAGGGAAGTGGGAAAGTGGAGTCGGATAGGGCAGTGGGATAGTGGAGTGGGATAAGGGAGTGGGATAGGGGAGCGCAGTGAGGAGGTGGAGGGAAGGGGAGTGGGTGAGTGGAGTGGGTGATGTGTGTGGGGTAGGGGAGTTGTGTTGAGGAGGGCAGTGAGGAGGTGGAGGGAAGGGGAGTTGGGGAGGGGTGTGAGGTAGGAGAGTTGGGGAGCGGAGTGGGGGATAGGAGTGTGGTGGGGAGGGCAGTGTGGAGGAGAAGGAAGGGGAGTAGGGAAGGGGATTGGAGGACAGTGAAGAGGTGGAGGAAAAGGGATTGGGTGAGGGGAGTGGTGCAGGGGAGGGCAGTGAGGATTTGGAGGGAATGGATGCGGGTAAGGGGAGTGGTGGAGGGGAGTGGGGGAGGGGTGTGGGGGAGGGGGGAGGGGAGAAGGTTAGGGGAGTTGGGGAGCGGAGTGGGGTAGGAGTGTGGGGTAGGGGTGTGGGTGAGGGGAGTGGGGGAAGGGAGTGGGGGAGGGGAGTGGGGTACAGGAGCACAGTGAGGAGGTGCAGGGATACGGAGTGGTGGACAGGAGCGGGGGAGGGGGCGGGGGAGGGGAGCGGGTGTGAGGTGTGGGGGAGAGGAGCGGGGGAGGGGAGTTGTGGAGGGGAGTTGGGGAGAGGATTGGGGTAGGGAAGTGGGGGAGGGGAGTGAGGGAGGGGTGTGAGGGAGGGGAGTGAGGGAGGGGAGTTGACAAGGGGATTGAGGGAGGGGAGTGGGGGAGGGGAGTGGGGGAGGGGTGTGGGGGAGGGGAGGGGGAAGGGGAGTGGGATAGGGGTGTGGGATAGGGAAGCGCAGTGAGGAGGTGGAGGGAAGGGGAGTGGGATAGGGGAGTGGGGGAGGTGTGTGGGGTAGGGCAGTTGGGTTGTGGAGGGCAGTGAGGAGGTGGAGGGAAGGGGATTGGGGGAGGGGTGTGAGGTAGGAGAGTTGGGGATGGGAGTGTGGAGGGGATTGGGGAGGAGAGTTGGGGAGGGGAGTCGGTCTGGGAGTGGAGTGGGGGTGTGGAGTGGGGGCGTGGAGTGGGGGCGTGGGGTGGGGAAGGATGTGAGGGTGGCTAGTGGGGAGGGCAGTGCGGGAGGGGTGCGGGGGAGGGCAGAGTGGAAGGGGTGTGCGGGAGGGGAGTGCGGGAGGGGAGTGGGAGGAGGGGAGTGGGGGAAGGGGAGTTGGTGAGGCAAGATGGTGAGGGGAGATGGTGAGGGGAGATGGTGAGGGTAGATAGTGCGGGGAGTTGGGGAGGGGAGCTGGGGAGGGGACCTGGGGAGGGGACATGGGGAGGGGACATGGGGAGGGGACATGGGGAGGGGTCTTGGGGAGGGGACTTGGGGAGGGGACTTGGGGCGGGGACTTGGGGAGGGGACTTGGGGTAGAGGAGTGGGCTAGAGGAGTAGGGTAGAGGAGTGGGGTAGAGGAGTGGGGAAGGAGTATTGCAGAGATGAGACGGGGAGGAGAGAGGGGGTGGAGAGAGGGGGAGGGGGAGGGGGAGGGGGAGGGGAGTGGGGGAGGGGAGTGGAGTGGGGGAGGGGAGTGATGTAGGGGAGTGATGTAGGGGAGTGATGTAGGGGAGTGGGGGATGTGTGGTGTAGGGGAGTTGGGGACTGGAGCACAGTGAGGATGTGGAGAGAAGTGGAGTGAGGGAGGGGCCTGGGGGAGGTGTTTGGGGTAGGGGAGTTGGGGACAGGGGTGCAGTGAGGAGGTGGAGGGAAGGGGAGTGGGGAAGGGGAGTGGGGTAGGAGAGGTGACTAGGGGAGTATGGGAGGGGCCTGAGGTAGGTAATTGGGGACTGGAGTGGGGTAGTGGAGTGGGGTAGTGGAGTGGGGCAGGGGTGTGGGGCAGGGGTGTGGGGTAGGGGTGTGGGGGAGGGGAGTGGCGGAGGGTAGCGGGGGATGGGAGTGGGGAGGGGAGTTGGGGATTGGGGGAGGGGAGTTTTGGAGGGGAGTGTGATAGGGGAATTGGGAGGAGAGTGGCATAGGGGAGAGGTGCAGGGGTGTGGGGGAGGGGATTTGGGGTGGGGTGTTTGGGAGTGGGGGAGGGTAGTGGGTGAGGGGAGTGGGTGAGGGGAGTTGGGGAGGGGAGTTGGGGAGGGATCTGGGGGTGGTGTGAGGGGGAGGGGAGTTGGGGAGGGGAGTGGGGTTGGGGACTGGTGGAAGTGGGGGAGGGCAGTGAGGAGGTGGAGTGAAGGGGAGTGGCGTGGGGAGTGGGCAAGACAGTGGAGTAGGGGAGTTGGGTAGGGGAGGGCAGTGTGGAGGAGAAGGAAGGGGAGTAGGGGAGGGGATTGGAGGACAGTGAGGAGGTGGAGGAAAAGGGAGTGGGGGAGGGGAGTGGTGTAGGGGAGGGCAGTGAGGATTTGGAGGGAAGGGATGTGGGTAAGGGGAGTGGTGTCGGGGAGTGGGAAAGTGGAGTGGGGAAGGGGAGTGGGGAAGGGGAGTGGGGGAGGGGAGTGGGGAGGGGGAGGGGAGAGAGGTAGGGGAGTTGGGGAGCGGAGTGGGGTAGGGGTAGGGGTGTGGGGGAGGGGAGTGGGGGAGGGGAATGGGGAGGGGAGTGGGTAGGGGAGTGGGGGAGGGGAGTGGGGTACGGGAGGGCAGTGAGGAGGTGCAGGGATACGGAGTGGTGGACGGGAGCGGGGGAGGGGTGTGGGGGAGGGGAGCGGGGGAAGTGAGTGGGCGGAGAGGAGTTGGGGGAGTGAATTTGGGGAGTGGAGTGGGAGAGGGGAGTGGGGTAGTGGAGTGGGGAGGGGAGTTGGGGAGGGGAGTTGGGGAAGGGAGTTGGGGAGGGGAGTGGGGTAGGGAAGTTGGGGAGGGGAGTGGGGTAGGGAAGTGGGGGAGGGGAGTGAGGGATGGGAGTGAGGGAGGGGAGTTGACGAGGGGATTGAGGGAGGGGAGTGGGGGAGGGTGTTGGGGAGGGGAGGGTGAAGGGGTGTGGTTTAGGGGAGTGGGGGAGGGGAGTTGAGGCAGGGAGTGTGGGAGAGGAGTGGGGAAGGGGAGATGCGGTGAGGAGAGACAGAGGGGAGTGGGGTGGAGGAGTGGGGGGAGGGGAGTGGGGGGAGGGGAGTGGGAGAGGGGAGTGGGGGATGGGAGTGGGGGAGGGGAGTAGGGGGAGGGGAGTTGGGGGGGAGTTGGGGAGGGTAGTCGGGTAGGGGAGTTGGGGAGTTGAGTGGGGGAGTTGAGTGGGGGAGTTGAGTGTGGGAGGGAAATGTGGGAGGGGAGTGTAGGAGGGGTGTGTGGAAGGGGAAGTGTGGAAGGGGAGTTGGGGTGGGGAGTTGGGGTGGGGGGTTGGGGAGGGGAGTTGGGGAGGGTAGTTGGGGAGGGTAGTTGGGGAGGTTAGTGGGGGAGGGTAGTGAGGGAGGGGAGTGTGGAAGGGGAGTGGTGGAGGGGAGTGCGGTCGTGGAATGCGGTAGGGGAGTGCGGTAGGGGAGTGCGGTAGGGGAGTGGGGGTGTGGAGTGGAGTAGGGGCGTTGTGTAGGGGAGGGCAGTGAGGATTTGGAGGGAAGGGGAGTGGGATAGCGTATTGGGGGAGGGGAGTGGGCGAGGGGTGTGTGTTATGTGAGTGAGGTAGGGTAATCGGGGTAGGGGAGTGGATGATGTGCGTGGGGTGGGGGAGGGGAGTGGGGGAGTGGAGTGAGTTAGGGGAGTGGGGGTGGGGAGTGGGGGATGGGAATGGTGGAGCGGAGTGGGGAAGGGGAGTGCGGTAGGGGAGTGCGGTAACGAGTGGGATAGGGGAGTGGGGTAGGGGTGTGGTGATTTGGAATGGGGTAGTGGAGTTGTTGTGAGAAATGGGGGAGTGGAGTGCTGTAGGAGAGTGCGTGAGGGTAGTGGGTGATGGGAGTGTGGCAGGAGAGGGCTGTGAAGAGTTGCAGGGAAGCGCAGAGGTGGACTGGAGTAAGGGGAGGGGAGTGTGGGGGGGTGGGGTGTGTGGGAGGGGGTGGCTAGGGGAGGGGGTAGGGGAATGTGGGAGGGGAGTGGGGTAGTGGAGTTCGGGAGCGGAGTGAGTTAGGGGAGTGGGGTAGGGATGTGGGAAAGTGGAGTGGGATAGGGGAGTGGCATAGGGGAGTGGGATAGGGGAGTGGGGGAGGTGTGTGGGGTAGGGGAGTTGGCGAGTGGAGTGGGGGATGGGAGTGTTGTAGGGGAGGGCAGTGAGGAGGTGCAGGGAAGCGGAGTGGTGGACGGGAGGGGAGTGGGGTAGTGGAGAGGGGCAGGCGAGAGGGGGGGAGTCGGGAGGGGATTGGGGAGGAGAGTTGGGGAGGGGAGTGGGTGGGGGAGTGGAGTGGGGGAGTGGGGTGGGGGAGTGGATTGGGGGAGTGGGGTGGGGGAGTGGAGTGGGGGAGTGGAGTGGAGTGGGGGAGTGGGGTGTGGGGAGGGGGGTGAGGGGAGTGTGGGGAGGGGAGTTGGGGGAGGGGTGTGGGGGAGGGGAGTGGGGGAGGGGAGGTGGGAGGGGAGTGGGGAGGGGAGTGGGGAGGGATGTGAGGGTAGTTCGTGGGGGAGGGGAGTGGGTGAGGGGAGTGGGGAGGGGAGTGGGTGAGGGGAGCGGGGGAGGGGAGCGGGGGAGGGGAGCGGGGGAGGGGAGAGCGGGAGGGGTGTGCGGGAGGGGAGTGGGATAGGGGAGTGAGGAATGGGAGTGAGGGAGGGGAGTGGGGGAAGGGGAGATGGTGAGGGTAGTTGGGGAGGTGACCTGGGAAGGGGACCTGGGGAGGGGACTTGGGGAGGGTACTTGGGGTAGAGGAGTGGGGTAGAGGAGTGCGGTAGAGGAGTGGGGAAGGAGTTTTGCAGAGATGAGAGGGGGAGGAGAAAGGGGAGGAGAGAGGGGGAGGGGAGTGGGGGAGGTATGTAGGGTAGGGGAGTTGGGGACTGGAGCAAAGTGAGGATGTGGAGAGAGGTGGAGTGAGGGAGGGGCTGGGGGAGGTGTGTGGGGTAGGGGAGATGGGGACTGGAGTACAGTGAGGAGGTGGAGGTAAGGGGAGTGGGGAAGGGGAGTGGGGAAGGGGAGTGGGGAAGGGGAGTGAGGTAGGTAATTGGGGACGGGAGTGGGGTAGCGGAGTGGGGTAGTGGAGTGGGGTAGCGGAGTGGGGTAGTGGAGTGGGGTAGGGGTGTGGGTCAGGGGTGTGGGGCACGGGTGTGGGGGAGGGGAGTGGGGGAGGGGAGTGGCGGAGGGTAGTGGGGGAGGGGAGGGGGAAGGGGAGATGTTTAGGGGAGTGAGAGACGGGAGTTGAGGCAGGGAGTGTGGGAGAGGAGTGGGGAAGGGGAGATGCGGAGAGGAGAGGAGAGGGGGAGGGGAGTCGGGTGGAGGAGTGGGAGAGGGGAGTGGGGTTTGTGAGTGTGGTAGGGGAGTGTGGGAGGGGAGTGGGGGCAGTGAATGGGATAGGGGAGTGGCGTAAGTGAGTGGGGGCAGGGAGAGGGGAGGGGAGTGGAGGGAATGGGAGTTGGGGAGTGGAGTGGGGGAGGTGTGTGGGTTAGGAGTGTTGGGTAGTGGAGGGCAGTGAGGAGGTGGAGGGGAGGGGAGTGGGGTATGAAAGTTGGGGAGCGGACTGCGGTAGGGATGTGGTGTCAGGGAGTGGGGTAGCGGAGTGGGGTAGCGGAGTGGGGTAAGGGTGTGGTGACGGGGAGTGGGGTAGGGGAGTGGAGTAGGGGAGTTGTGGAGGGGAGTGCGGTGGGGGAGTGGGGGTGTAGGGTGGGGTAGGGGAGTGGTGTAGGGGAGGGCAGTGAGGATTTGGAGGGAAGGGGAGTAGAATGGGGTAGGGGAGTGGGGGAGGGGTGTGTGTTATGTGAGTGGGGTTGGGGAGAGGGGAGGGGAGTGAGGTAGGGGAATCGGGGAGGGGACTGGGGGAGGAGAGTGGGGGAGGGGAGTGGGGAGGGGAGTGGAGTGGGGGAGGGGAGTGTGGTGGAGAGTCGTGTGGGGGAGGGTCGTGTGGGGTAGGGGAGTGTGGGGTAAGGGAGTGTGGGGTAGGGGAGTGTGTTAGGGGAGTAGGTTAGGGGAGTGGGTTAGGGGAGTGGGGGAGGGGAGTGGGACAGGGGAGTGGGACAGGGCAGGGCAGTGAGGAGGTGGAGGGAATGAGAGTGGGGAGGGGAGTTTGGGAGGGAAGTGTGGTAGGGGTGTGGGGTCGGGAAGTGTGGTAGGGGTGTGGGGTCGGGAAGTGGGGTCGGGAAGTGAGGGAGGGGAGTGGGAAAGGGGAGTGGGAAAGGGGAGTGGGAAAGGGGAGTGGGGGTAGGGGAGTAGGGGTAGGGGAGTGGGGGTAGGGGAGTGGGGGTAGGGGAGTGGGGGAAGCGAGTGGGGGAAGCGAGTGGGGGAAGGGAGTGGGGGAAGGGAGTGGGTTAGGAGAGTGGAGTGGTGTAGGGGATTGGGGTAGGGGTGTGATGTCGTGGAGTGGAGTAGGGGAGTGGGGTATGGGAGATTGTGAGGGAAGTGCGGGAGGAGTGTTCGGGGAGGGGAGTTGGGGAGGGGAGTGGGGTAGAGGAGTGGGGTAGTACAGTGGGCGAGGGGAGTTGCGGCAGGGGTTGGGGAGCGGAGTTGTTGAGGGGAGTTGCGGAGAGGAGATGGGGAGGGGAGTGGGGTACAGGAGTGGGGGAGGGCAGTGGGTACGAATGTGGGAGAGGAGTTGGGGAGGGGACTTGGGGAGGGGCGTGGGGGATGGGGTGGGGGAGGGGAGTGGGGGAGGGGATTTGGCTACTGGAGTGGGGAGGGGAGTGTGGGAGGTGATTGGGGTTGTGGAGTTGGGGAGGTGAGTGGGGGAGGGGAGGTTGGGACTGGAGTGGGGGTGAGAGGTGGGGTAGGGGAGTGAGTGAGGGTTGTTGTGGAGGTGAGCGGGGGAGGGGAGTGAGGGAGGGGAGTTGAGGTAGTGTGTGAGGAAGGGGAGTGCGGTAGGGGAGTGGGGGAGGGGAGTTACAGAGAGGAGGGGGAGGGGAGTGGGTTGGGGAGTGGGGGAGGGGCGTTGGGGAGGGGAGTTGGGGAGGGTAGTAGTGGAGGGGATTGGATGTGGGGAGTGGGGTAGGGGAGTGGGGATTTGTTGTGAAGTAGGGGAGTGGGAGATGGGAGTGGGGAGGAGAGCGAGGTAGGGGAGGGGCAGGGGAGGGGGCAGGGGAGTTGTTAGAGGTAAGTGCGGGAGGGGAGCGGGGGAGTGGATTGGGGGAGGGGAGTTGGGGAGTGGAGTGCGGTAGGGGAGTTGGGGTGGGGAGTTGGGGTGGGGAGTTGGGGAGGGGAGTAGTGTAGGGGCATGAGGGAGGCGAGTTGGGGAGGGGAGTTGGGGAGGGGAGTTGGGGAGTGGAGTGCGGCAGGGGATTTGGGGTGGGGAGTTGGGGAGGGGAGTTGGGGAGGTGAGTGGAGGTGGGGAGTGGGGGAGGGGAGTGGGTGAGGGGAGTGGGGTAGGGGAGTGAGGGAGGGGAGTTGAAGAGGGGTGTGGGGGAGGGGAGTTAGGGACTGGAGTGGGGGAGGGGAGTGTGGGAGTGGAGTGGGGGATGGGAGTCCGGTACCGGAGTTGGGGAGGGGAGCTGGGGAGGGGAGTGGGGGAGGGGAGTGAGGGCGGGGTGTTGGTGAGGAAAGTGAGGTAGGGGAGTGGGGGAGGGGAGTGGGGGAGGGGAGCAGGGTATGGTAGTTGGTGCGGGCAGTGGGGGAGCAGCGTTGGGGTGGGGAGTGGGGGAGGGGAGTGAGTGAGGGAGGGGAGTTGAGAAGGGGTGTGGGGGAGGGAAGTGTTGTGGTAAGTCGGGCAGGGGAGTTGGGTATGGGAGTTGGTGAGGGGAGTGGGGGAGGAGATTTGGGGGTGGGAGTTGGGAAGGGGAGTTGGGGAGGGGAGAGCCGTAGGGGAGTAGGGGAAGGTGTGGGGGAGAGGAGTGGGGAGAGGAGTGGTTGCGGGGAGTTGCGGAGAGGAGAGGGGGAGGGGAGTGTAGTGGGGTGCAGGTATGGGGTAGGGGAGTGGGGGAGGCTTGTTGGGTATGGGAGTGGGTGTGAGGAGTGGGGTATGGGTGTGCGGTAGTGGAGTGGGGAATGGGACTGGGGGAGGGGAATGAGGGAGGGGAGTGGGGGACTGGGAGTGGGGTAGGGGAGTGGCAAAGGTCCGTGGGGGAGGGGAGAGGGGAGTGGAATGGGGGAGGGGCGTGGTGAGGGGAGTGGGGCGGGGAGTGGGGTGGGATGTGGAGCATGGGAGTTGGGTATGGGAGTTGGTGAGGGGGGTGGGGTTGGAGAGTTCGGGAGAGGAGTGGGTGAGCGGAGTGGGGCAGGGGAGTGAGTGAGGGGAGTGGGGGTGGGGAATTGGGGATGGGAGTGGGGGTGGGGTGTGGGGTAGGGGTGTGGGGTAGGGGAGTGGGGTACGGGATTGGGTAGGGGAGTGGGGTAGGGGAGTGGGGGAGGGGAAAGAGGGAGGGGATTGAGGGAGGGGAGTGAGGGAGGGGAGATGGGGAGGATGTGAGAAGGGGAGTGAAGGAGGGGAGTGGAGTAGGGGAGTCGGGTATGGAAGTTAGTGCGGGCAGTTGAGGAGGACAGTGGGGGAGTGTAGTACGGGAGGGGAGTTGGGGAGTGGAGTTGGGGAGGGGAGTGAGGGAGGGGTGTTGAGAAGGGGTGTGGGGGAAGGGAGTGGGGTGGTAAGTGGTGCAGGGGAGTTGGGTATGGGAATTGGTGGGGGAGTGAGGGAGGAGAGTTGGGGATGGTAGTTGGGAAGGGGAGTTGGGGAGGGTTGGATAGGGGACTGCGGTAGGGGAGTGGGGGAACTGAGTGGGGGAGGGGCGTGGGGAGAGGTGGTTGCGGGGAGTTGCGGAGAGGAGAGGGGGAGGGGAGTGTGTGAGAGGAGTGGGTGAGGGTAGTGGGGTGTGGGAGTGGGGTAGGGGAGTGGGGAGGGGAGTTGGGGATGGGAGTGGGGGTGGAGAGTGGGGTAGGGGTGTGGGGTAGGGGAGTGGGGTATGGAGTGTGGGAGGGGAGGGAGGGGAGTGGGGGAGAGGGAGTGGGGTAGGGGAGTGGCATAGGGCCGTGGGGGTGGGGTGAGGGGAGTGGAGTAGGGGAGGGGAGTGGGGTAGAATAGTGGTGGATGGGAATGGGGAGGGGAGTTGGGGCGGGGAGTGGGGTAGAGGAGTGGGGGAAGGGAGTGGGGGAGGGGAGTTGGGGAGGGGAGTCGGGGAGGGGAGTGGGGTAGAATAGTGGTGGATGGGAATGGGGAGGAGAGTTGGGGCGGGGAGTGGGGGAGGGGAGTAAGGCAGGGGTGTGGGGTAGGGGACTACGTTAGGGGAGTGGGAGCGGGGAGTGGGAGAGGGGAGTGGGGGACAAGGGGTGGGGTAGGGGTGTGATGTAGGGGAGTTGGGGAGGGCAGTGGGGTAGAATAGTGGTGCATGGGAATGGGGAGGGGAGTTGGGGCGGGGAGTGGGGGAGGGGAGTATAGAGAGTGGTGTATTGGAGTTGTTGAGGAGAGTGGGGGAGGGGAGTGAGGCAGGGGAGTTGGGCAGGGGAGTGGGGTAGAATAGTGGTGGATGGGAATGGGGAGGGGAGTTGGGGCGGGGAGTGGGGGAGGGGAGTAAGGCAGGGGTGTGGGGTCGGGGACTATGTTAGGGGAGTGGGAGCGGGGAGTGGGAGAGGGGAGTGGGGGACAAGGAGTGGGGTAGGGGAGTGATGTAGAGGAGTGGGTGAGGGGAGTTTGTGAGGGGAGTGGGGGAGGGGAGTGGGGGAGGGGAGTGGGAGAGGGGAGTGGGAGAGGGGAGTGGGGGAGGGGAGTGAGGTAGGGGAGTGGGAAAGGCGACTGCGTTAGGGGAGTGGCAGAGGGGAGTGGGAGAGGGGAGTGGGCGACAAGGAATGGGATAGGGGAGTGATGTAGGGAGTGGGTGAGGGGAGTTGGTGAGGGGAGTGGGGGAGGGGAGTGGGGGAGGGGAGTGATGTAGGGAGTGGGAAAGGGGCGTGGGATAGGGGAGCGCAGTGAGGAGGTGGAGGGAAGGGGAGTGGGGAGGGGAGTGAGGATGTGTGTAGGGTCGAGGTGTTGGGTAGTGGAGGGCAGTGAGGAGGTGGAGGGAAGGGGAGTGGGGAAGGGGTGTGGTAGGAGAAGTGGGTACGGGGGTAGGGGAGGGTAGTGAGGTATGGGGGTGGTTGAGGGGAGTGGGGTAGGGGAGTGTGGTAGGGGATTGGGGTAGGGGAGTGGGATAGGGCAGTGTGGTAGGGGAGTGGGGTAGGGGATTTGTAGAGGGAGTGCAGTAGGGGAATGGGGGAGGGGAGTGGGGTTGGGGATTGGGGGAGTGTACTGGGGATGGGAGTGTGGTTGGGCAGGGCAGTGAAGAGGTGGAGGGAACTGAGTGGTGGAGGGGAGTGGGTGAGGTGATTGGAGGAGGGGGTGTGGTAAGGGTGTGAGGTAGGGGAGTGAGGTAGGAGAATTGGGTAGGGGATGTGGTCAGGGAGTTTGGGAGGGGAGTGGGGGAGGGGAGTGGGGGAGGGGGGTGATGTAGGGAGTGGGAAAGGGGCGTGGGATAGGTGAGCGCAGTGAGGAGGTGGAGGGAAGGGGAGTGGGGAGGGGAGTGAGGATGTGTGTAGGGTCGAGGTGTTGGGTAGTGGAGGGCAGTGAGGAAGTGGAGGGAAGGGGAGTGGGGAAGGGATGTGGTAGGAGATGTGGGTATGGGAGTAGAGGAGGATAGTGAGGTATGGGAGTGGTGGAGGGGAGTGAGGTAGGGGAGTGTGGTAGGGGATTGGGGTAGGGGAGTTGAAGAGGGAGTGCAGTAGGGGAATGGGGGAGGGGGGTGGGGTTGGGGATTGGGGGAGTGTACTGGGGGATGGGAGTGTGGTTGGGCAGGGCAGTGAAGAGGTGGAGGGAACTGAGTGGTGGAGGGTTGTGGGTGAGGTGATTGGAGGAGGGTGTGTGGTAAGGGTGTGAGGTAGGGGATTGAGGTAGGAGAATTGGGTAGGGGATGTGGTCAGGGAGTTTGGGAGGGGAGTTGGGGAGGGGAGTGGGGGAGGGGGGTGATGTAGGGAGTGGGAAAGGGGCGTGGGATAGGTGAGCGCAGTGAGGAGGTGGAGGGAAGGGGAGTGGGGAGGGGAGTGAGGATGTGTGTAGGGTCGAGGTGTTGGGTAGTGGAGGGCAGTGAGGAAGTGGAGGGAAGGGGAGTGGGGAAGGGGTGTGGTAGGAGATGTGGGTACGTGAGTAGGAGAGGGTAGTGAGGTATGGGAGTGGTGGAGGGGAGTGGGGTAGGGGAGTGTGGTAGGGGATTGGGGTAGGGGAGTGGGGTAGGGCAGTGTGGTAGGGGAGTGGGGTAGGGGAGTTGTACAGGGAGTGCAGTAGGGGAGTGGGGGAGGGGAGTGGGGTTGGGGATTGGGGGAGTGTACTGGGGGATGGGAGTGTGGTTGGGCAGGGCAGTGAAGTGGTGGAGGGAAGCTGAGTGGTGGAGGGGATGTGGTAAGGGAGTGAGTTAGGGGAGTGGGGTAGGAGAATGGGGTAGGGGATGGGGTCAGGGAGTTTGGGAGGGGAGTGGGGAGGAGAGATAGGCCGGGGAGTGGGGGAGTGGGGGAGGAAAGTTGGGAGGATTTGGGGAGGGGAGTGGGGAAAGGAAGTGAGGCAGGGGAGTTGGGGAGGGGAGTGGGGGATGTGAGTGGTGGAGGGGAGTGGGGTATGGGAGTTTGTGAGGGGAGTTGCGGGGGCGCTGTGGAGGGGAGTGGGATAGGGGAGTTGGGGAGGGGACTTGGGGAGGGGAGTGGGGTAGAGGAGTGTGAGATGGAAGTGGGGTGGGGAGTGGGATAGGGGAGTGGGGGATTGGAGTTGGGGAGGGGAGTGGGGGACAGGGCGCGGGGTAGGGGAGTGATGTAGGGGAGTGGGGGAGGCGAGTGGGGGATGGGAGTGTGGTAGGGGAGTGGGAATGGGATAGTGGAGTGGGGTAGGGGCGTTGGGTATTGGAGGGCAGTGAGGAGGTGGAGAGAAGGTGAGTGGGGGATGGGGTGGGGTAGGAGAGGTGGGTAGGGGTGTGGGGGAGGGGAGTGAGGTAGGGGAGTGGGGAGGGGTGTGGAGGAGGGGAATGGGGTAGGGGAGTGGGGTAGGGGAGTTGTGGAGGGGAGTGCGGTAGGGGAGTAGGGTCGGGGAGTGGCATAGGGGAGTGTGGTAGGGGAGTGGGGTAGGGGAGTGGGGTAGGGGAGTTGTGGAGGGCACTGCGGTCGGGGTGTGGGGTCGGGGAGTGGGGCAGGGGAGTGGGGAGGGTAGTGGAGGATGGGATTGTCTTAGGTGAGGGCAGTGAAGAGGTGGAGGGAAGCGGAGTGGTGGATCGGAGTAGGGGAGGGGATTGGTGGTGGGGTGTGGTAAGGGAGTGGGTTCAGCGAATGGGGTAGGGGAGTGTGGTAGCAGAGTTGGGGTGGCTAGTTGGGGAGGGGAGTGGGGAGGAGAGTGGGGGAAGTTAATGTGGGAGGGGAGTGGACGAGAGGAGCTGGGGCGGGGAGAGGGGGAGGGGAGTGGGGAGAGGAGTTGGGGAGGGGAGTGGGGGAGGGGTGTGGGGGAGGGAGGTGGGGGAGGGAAGTGGGGGAGGGCTGTTGGGGGGAGTTGGGGAGGGGTGTTCTGGAGGGAAGTGAGGGAGGGGAGTTGTGGAGGGGAGTGGGGGAGGTGAGTATGGGAGGGGAGTGGAGTAGGTGTGGGTGGTAAGGGAGTTGGTGAGGGAAGTGGGGTAGGGGAGTGGGGTAATGAGTTGGGTGGGGAGTGGGGGAGGGGAGGGGGGAGGGGAGTTGGGGAGGGGAGTTGGGGAGGGGAGTTGGGTAGAGGAGTGGGGGTAAGGAGTGGGGTGCAGGAGTGGAGTAGGGGAGTGGGGGAGGTGAGTTGTGGAGGGGAGTGGGGGACAGGGAATGGGGACAGGGGGAGTGGGGTAGGGGAGTGATATAGGGGAGTGGGTTAGGGGAGTGGTCGAGGGGAGTGGGGTAGGGGAGTGGGGTAGGGGAGTGGGGGAGGGGAGTGGGGGACAGGGAGTGGGGGATAGGTAGTGGGGTAGGGGAGTGATATAGGGGAGTGGGGGAGGGGAGTGGGGGAGTGGAGTGGATGAAGGGAGTGGGAGAGGGGAGTGGGGGACAGGAAGTGGTGTAGGGGAGTGCGGTAGGTGAGTTGGGGTGGGGGGAGGGGAGTGGGTGAGGGGAGTGTGGTAGGGGAGTGTAGTCGGGGAGTATGGGAGGGGAGTTCGGTAGGGGGAGTGTGGGAAGGGAGTAGGGAAGGGGAGTGTTGTAAGGGAGTGGGGGATGGGAGTGGGGTAGGGGAGTGGGGTAGGGCAGTGATGTAGGGGTGTGTGGGAGGGGAGTAGAAAGGGGACTGGCGAGGGGAGTGGGGTAAGGGAGTGGGGCAGTGAGACGGGTGTGGAGTAGGGGAGGGGAGTGGGGGAGGGGAGTGGCGGCAGGAATGGGGTAGGGGAGTGCGGGAGGGATGTGAGCTGGGGAGTGAGGGAGGGTAGAGTGGGAGGGGAGCGGAGAGGGGAGTAGGGGCGCGGAGTTGGGGAGGGGAGTGGGGAGGGGTCTGGGGGAGTGGATTGGTGGAGGGGATTGGTGGAGGGGAGTTGGGGAAGGGAGTGGGAGAGAGGAGATGCTTGTGGAGTTGGGGAGTGGAGCGGTTGAGGGGAGTTGGGGAGGGGAGTGTGGCGGGGAGTGGGGGAGGAGTGTGGGGTAGGAGAGTGGGGAGGGGAGTGGGGGAGGGGAGTGGGGGACAGGGAGTGGGGGACAGGGAGTGGGGGAACAGGGATTGGGGACAGAGGGTGTGGTAGGGGAGTGTTAAAGGGGAGTGGGGTAGGGGAGTGGCATAGGGCCGTGGGGGTGGGGTGAGGGGAGTGGAGTAGGGGAGGGGAGTGGGGTAGAATAGTGGTGGATGGGAATGGGGAGGGGAGTTGGGGCGGGGAGTGGGGTAGAGGAGTGGGGGAAGGGAGTGGGGGAGGGGAGTTGGGGAGGGGAGTCGGGGAGGGGAGTGGGGTAGAATAGTGGTGGATGGGAATGGGGAGGAGAGTTGGGGCGGGGAGTGGGGGAGGGGAGTAAGGCAGGGGTGTGGGGTAGGGGACTACGTTAGGGGAGTGGGAGCGGGGAGTGGGAGAGGGGAGTGGGGGACAAGGGGTGGGGTAGGGGTGTGATGTAGGGGAGTTGGGGAGGGCAGTGGGGTAGAATAGTGGTGCATGGGAATGGGGAGGGGAGTTGGGGCGGGGAGTGGGGGAGGGGAGTATAGAGAGTGGTGTATTGGAGTTGTTGAGGAGAGTGGGGGAGGGGAGTGAGGCAGGGGAGTTGGGCAGGGGAGTGGGGTAGAATAGTGGTGGATGGGAATGGGGAGGGGAGTTGGGGCGGGGAGTGGGGGAGGGGAGTAAGGCAGGGGTGTGGGGTCGGGGACTATGTTAGGGGAGTGGGAGCGGGGAGTGGGAGAGAGGAGTGGGGGACAAGGAGTGGGGTAGGGGAGTGATGTAGAGGAGTGGGTGAGGGGAGTTTGTGAGGGGAGTGGGGGAGGGGAGTGGGGGAGGGGAGTGGGAGAGGGGAGTGGGAGAGGGGAGTGGGGGAGGGGAGTGAGGTAGGGGAGTGGGAAAGGCGACTGCGTTAGGGGAGTGGCAGAGGGGAGTGGGAGAGGGGAGTGGGCGACAAGGAATGGGATAGGGGAGTGATGTAGGGAGTGGGTGAGGGGAGTTGGTGAGGGGAGTGGGGGAGGGGAGTGGGGGAGGGGAGTGATGTAGGGAGTGGGAAAGGGGCGTGGGATAGGGGAGCGCAGTGAGGAGGTGGAGGGAAGGGGAGTGGGGAGGGGAGTGAGGATGTGTGTAGGGTCGAGGTGTTGGGTAGTGGAGGGCAGTGAGGAGGTGGAGGGAAGGGGAGTGGGGAAGGGGTGTGGTAGGAGAAGTGGGTACGGGGGTAGGGGAGGGTAGTGAGGTATGGGGGTGGTTGAGGGGAGTGGGGTAGGGGAGTGTGGTAGGGGATTGGGGTAGGGGAGTGGGATAGGGCAGTGTGGTAGGGGAGTGGGGTAGGGGATTTGTAGAGGGAGTGCAGTAGGGGAATGGGGGAGGGGAGTGGGGTTGGGGATTGGGGGAGTGTACTGGGGATGGGAGTGTGGTTGGGCAGGGCAGTGAAGAGGTGGAGGGAACTGAGTGGTGGAGGGGAGTGGGTGAGGTGATTGGAGGAGGGGGTGTGGTAAGGGTGTGAGGTAGGGGAGTGAGGTAGGAGAATTGGGTAGGGGATGTGGTCAGGGAGTTTGGGAGGGGAGTGGGGGAGGGGAGTGGGGGAGGGGGGTGATGTAGGGAGTGGGAAAGGGGCGTGGGATAGGTGAGCGCAGTGAGGAGGTGGAGGGAAGGGGAGTGGGGAGGGGAGTGAGGATGTGTGTAGGGTCGAGGTGTTGGGTAGTGGAGGGCAGTGAGGAAGTGGAGGGAAGGGGAGTGGGGAAGGGATGTGGTAGGAGATGTGGGTATGGGAGTAGAGGAGGATAGTGAGGTATGGGAGTGGTGGAGGGGAGTGAGGTAGGGGAGTGTGGTAGGGGATTGGGGTAGGGGAGTTGAAGAGGGAGTGCAGTAGGGGAATGGGGGAGGGGGGTGGGGTTGGGGATTGGGGGAGTGTACTGGGGGATGGGAGTGTGGTTGGGCAGGGCAGTGAAGAGGTGGAGGGAACTGAGTGGTGGAGGGTTGTGGGTGAGGTGATTGGAGGAGGGTGTGTGGTAAGGGTGTGAGGTAGGGGATTGAGGTAGGAGAATTGGGTAGGGGATGTGGTCAGGGAGTTTGGGAGGGGAGTTGGGGAGGGGAGTGGGGGAGGGGGGTGATGTAGGGAGTGGGAAAGGGGCGTGGGATAGGTGAGCGCAGTGAGGAGGTGGAGGGAAGGGGAGTGGGGAGGGGAGTGAGGATGTGTGTAGGGTCGAGGTGTTGGGTAGTGGAGGGCAGTGAGGAAGTGGAGGGAAGGGAAGTGGGGAAGGGGTGTGGTAGGAGATGTGGGTACGTGAGTAGGAGAGGGTAGTGAGGTATGGGAGTGGTGGAGGGGAGTGGGGTAGGGGAGTGTGGTAGGGGATTGGGGTAGGGGAGTGGGGTAGGGCAGTGTGGTAGGGGAGTGGGGTAGGGGAGTTGTACAGGGAGTGCAGTAGGGGAGTGGGGGAGGGGAGTGGGGTTGGGGATTGGGGGAGTGTACTGGGGGATGGGAGTGTGGTTGGGCAGGGCAGTGAAGTGGTGGAGGGAAGCTGAGTGGTGGAGGGGATGTGGTAAGGGAGTGAGTTAGGGGAGTGGGGTAGGAGAATGGGGTAGGGGATGGGGTCAGGGAGTTTGGGAGGGGAGTGGGGAGGAGAGATAGGCCGGGGAGTGGGGGAGTGGGGGAGGAAAGTTGGGAGGATTTGGGGAGGGGAGTGGGGAAAGGAAGTGAGGCAGGGGAGTTGGGGAGGGGAGTGGGGGATGTGAGTGGTGGAGGGGAGTGGGGTATGGGAGTTTGTGAGGGGAGTTGCGGGGGCGCTGTGGAGGGGAGTGGGATAGGGGAGTTGGGGAGGGGACTTGGGGAGGGGAGTGGGGTAGAGGAGTGTGAGATGGAAGTGGGGTGGGGAGTGGGATAGGGGAGTGGGGGATTGGAGTTGGGGAGGGGAGTGGGGGACAGGGCGCGGGGTAGGGGAGTGATGTAGGGGAGTTGGGGAGGGGAGTGGGGGATGTGAGTGGTGGAGGGGAGTGGGGTATGGGAGTTTGTGAGGGGAGTTGCGGGGGCGCTGTGGAGGGGAGTGGGATAGGGGAGTTGGGGAGGGGACTTGGGGAGGGGAGTGGGGTAGAGGAGTGTGCGATGGAAGTGGGGTGGGGAGTGGGATAGGGGAGTGGGGGATGGGAGTTGGGGAGGGGAGTGGGGGACAGGGCGCGGGGTAGGGGAGTGATGTAGGGGAGTGGGGGAGGCGAGTGGGGGATGGGAGTGTGGTAGGGGAGTGGGAATGGGATAGTGGAGTGGGGTAGGGGCGTTGGGTATTGGAGGGCAGTGAGGAGGTGGAGAGAAGGTGAGTGGGGGATGGGGTGGGGTAGGAGAGGTGGGTAGGGGTGTGGGGGAGGGGAGTGAGGTAGGGGAGTGGGGAGGGGTGTGGAGGAGGGGAATGGGGTAGGGGAGTGGGGTAGGGGAGTTGTGGAGGGGAGTGCGGTAGGGGAGTAGGGTCGGGGAGTGGCATAGGGGAGTGTGGTAGGGGAGTGGGGTAGGGGAGTGGGGTAGGGGAGTTGTGGAGGGCACTGCGGTCGGGGTGTGGGGTCGGGGAGTGGGGCAGGGGAGTGGGGAGGGTAGTGGAGGATGGGATTGTCTTAGGTGAGGGCAGTGAAGAGGTGGAGGGAAGCGGAGTGGTGGATCGGAGTAGGGGAGGGGATTGGTGGTGGGGTGTGGTAAGGGAGTGGGTTCAGCGAATGGGGTAGGGGAGTGTGGTAGCAGAGTTGGGGTGGCTAGTTGGGGAGGGGAGTGGGGAGGAGAGTGGGGGAAGTTAATGTGGGAGGGGAGTGGACGAGAGGAGCTGGGGCGGGGAGAGGGGGAGGGGAGTGGGGAGAGGAGTTGGGGAGGGGAGTGGGGGAGGGGTGTGGGGGAGGGAGGTGGGGGAGGGAAGTGGGGGAGGGCTGTTGGGGGGAGTTGGGGAGGGGTGTTCTGGAGGGAAGTGAGGGAGGGGAGTTGTGGAGGGGAGTGGGGGAGGTGAGTATGGGAGGGGAGTGGAGTAGGTGTGGGTGGTAAGGGAGTTGGTGAGGGAAGTGGGGTAGGGGAGTGGGGTAATGAGTTGGGTGGGGAGTGGGGGAGGGGAGGGGGGAGGGGAGTTGGGGAGGGGAGTTGGGGAGGGGAGTTGGGTAGAGGAGTGGGGGTAAGGAGTGGGGTGCAGGAGTGGAGTAGGGGAGTGGGGGAGGTGAGTTGTGGAGGGGAGTGGGGGACAGGGAATGGGGACAGGGGGAGTGGGGTAGGGGAGTGATATAGGGGAGTGGGTTAGGGGAGTGGTCGAGGGGAGTGGGGTAGGGGAGTGGGGTAGGGGAGTGGGGGAGGGGAGTGGGGGACAGGGAGTGGGGGATAGGTAGTGGGGTAGGGGAGTGATATAGGGGAGTGGGGGAGGGGAGTGGGGGAGTGGAGTGGATGAAGGGAGTGGGAGAGGGGAGTGGGGGACAGGAAGTGGTGTAGGGGAGTGCGGTAGGTGAGTTGGGGTGGGGGGAGGGGAGTGGGGGAGGGGAGTGTGGTAGGGGAGTGTAGTCGGGGAGTATGGGAGGGGAGTTCGGTAGGGGGAGTGTGGGAAGGGAGTAGGGAAGGGGAGTGTTGTAAGGGAGTGGGGGATGGGAGTGGGGTAGGGGAGTGGGGTAGGGCAGTGATGTAGGGGTGTGTGGGAGGGGAGTAGAAAGGGGACTGGCGAGGGGAGTGGGGTAAGGGAGTGGGGCAGTGAGACGGGTGTGGAGTAGGGGAGGGGAGTGGGGGAGGGGAGTGGCGGCAGGAATGGGGTAGGGGAGTGCGGGAGGGATGTGAGCTGGGGAGTGAGGGAGGGTAGAGTGGGAGGGGAGCGGAGAGGGGAGTAGGGGCGCGGAGTTGGGGAGGGGAGTGGGGAGGGGTCTGGGGGAGTGGATTGGTGGAGGGGATTGGTGGAGGGGAGTTGGGGAAGGGAGTGGGAGAGAGGAGATGCTTGTGGAGTTGGGGAGTGGAGCGGTTGAGGGGAGTTGGGGAGGGGAGTGTGGCGGGGAGTGGGGGAGGAGTGTGGGGTAGGAGAGTGGGGAGGGGAGTGGGGGAGGGGAGTGGGGGACAGGGAGTGGGGGACAGGGAGTGGGGGAACAGGGATTGGGGACAGAGGGTGTGGTAGGGGAGTGTTAAAGGGGAGTGGGGTAGGGGAGTGGGTTAGGGGAGTGGGGGAGGGGAGTGGGGGACAGGGAGTGGGGGAGGGGAGTGGGGTATGGGAGTGGGGTAGGGGAGTGGGTGAAGGGAGTGGGAGTGGGCAGTGGGGGACAGGAAGTGGGGTAGGGGAGTGCGGTAGGTGAGTCAGGGCTGGGAGAGGGGTGTGGGGGAGGGGAGCGTGGTAGGGGAGTGTGGTCGGGGAGTGTGGGAGGGGAGTTCGGTAGGGGGAGTGTGGGAAGGGAGTAGGGAAGGGGAGTGTGGTAGAGGAGTGGGGGATGGGAGTGGTGTAAGGGAGTGGGGTAGGGGAATGATGTAGGGGAGTGTGGGAGTGGAGTGGTAAGGGGACTGGGGAGGGGAGTGCGGTAGGGGAGTGGAGGCATTGAGAGGGGAGTGGAGTGGGGAAGGGGAGTAGGGTAGGGGAGTGGCAGCTGGAATGGGGTAGGGGAGTGGGGGAGGGAAGTGGGCTGGGGAGTGTGGGAGGGTAGTGTGGGAGGGGAGGGAAGAGGGGAGTAGGGGAGCGGAGTTGGGGAGGGGAGTGTGGATGGGAGTGGGGGAGCTTATTGGCGGAGGGGATTGGCGGAGGGGAGTGGGGGAGGGGAGTGGGGGAGGGGCGATAGTGATGGAGTTGGGGAGTGGAGCGGTTGAGGGGAGTTGGGGAGGGTAGTGGGGGAGGGGAGTGGGGGAGGGGTGTGTGGTAGGAGAGTGAGGGAGGGCAGTGGGGGAAGCAGTGGGATAGGGGAGTGTGTTTGGGGGTGGGGTTCGGGAGTGGGGGAGGGGAATGAAGGAGGGAAGTTGGGAGGGGAGTGGGGAAGGGGAGTGGGCGAGGGGTGGCTGGGTGGGATGTGGGGTATGGGAGTGAGGGAGGGGTGTTCGGGGGTAGTGGTATCGGGGAATGGTGTATGGGAGTGGGGGATGGGATTTGGGGAACAAAGTGATGAGCTCAAAGGAGGAGAAGGTGCAAGAGGAGTTGTGGGGGGAGAGAGAGAGTAAAATGTGAAAGGGGCGATTTGGCTAGGGTGGAATATTAACACACTGAGAGAGAACACAGATTAATATTAACACACTCACTGACACACTGTGTACATCATGACCCACAGTCAGATACACCCTGTGAAGTGTAAAACACCCCCACTGTCCTCAGGAATATTAACACACTGACAGAGAACACAGATTAATATTAACACACTCACTGACACACTGTGTACATCATGACCCACAGTCAGATACACCCTGTGAAGTGTAAAACACCCCCACTGTCCTCAGTAATATTAACACACTGACAGAGAACAGAGATTAATATTAACACACTCACTGACACACTGTGTACATCATGACCCAGAGTCAGATACACCCTGTGAAGTGTAAAACACCCCCACTGTCCTCAGGAACATTAACACACTGACAGAGAACACAGATTAATATTAACACACTCACTGACACACTGTGTACATCATGACCCACAGTCAGATAAACCCTGTGAAGTGTAAAACACCCCCACTGTCCTCAGCAATATGAACACACTGACAGAGAATACAAATTAATATTAACACACTCACTGACACACTGTGTATATCATGACCCACAGTCAGATACACCCTGTGAAGTGTAAAACACCCCCACTGTCCTCAGCAATATTAACACACTGACAGAGAACACAGATTAATATTAACACACTCACTGACACACTGTGTATATCATGACCCACAGTCAGATACACAATGTGAGGTGTAAAACACCCCCACTGTCCTCAGCAATATTAACACACTGACAGAGAACACAGATTAATATTAACACACTCACTGACACACTGTGTACATCATGACCCACAGCCAGATAAACCCTGTGAAGTGTAAAACACCCCCACTGTCCTCAGGAATATTAACACACTGACAGAGAACACAGATTAATATTAACACACTCACTGACACACTGTGTAAATCATGACCCACAGTCAGATACACCCTGTGAAGTGTAAAACACCCCCACTGTCCTCAGTAATATTAACACACTGACAGAGAACACAGATTAATATTAACACACTCACTGACACACTGTGTACATCATGACCCAGAGTCAGATACACCCTGTGAAGTGTAAAACACCCCCGCTGTCCTCAGGAATATTAACACACTGACAGAGAACACAGATTAATATTAACACACTCACTGACACACTGTGTATAACATGACCCACAGTCAGATACACCCTGTGAAGTGTAAAACACCCCCACTGTCCTCAGCAATATTAACACACTGACAGAGAACACAGATTAATATTAACACACTCACTGACACACTGTGTATATCATGACCCACAGTCAGATACACAATGTGAGGTGTAAAACACCCCCACTGTCCTCAGCAATATTAACACACTGACAGAGAACACAGATTAATATTAACACACTCACTGACACACTGTGCATATCATGACCCACAGTCAGTTACACACTCTGAAGTGCAAAACACCCCCACTGTCCTCAGTAATATTAACACACTGACAGAGAACACAGATTAATATTAACACACTCACTGACACACTGTGTACATCATGACCCACAGCCAGATAAACCCTGTGAAGTGTAAAACACCCCCACTGTCCTCAGGAATATTAACACACTGACAGAGAACACAGATTAATATTAACACACTCACTGACACACTGTGTAAATCATGACCCACAGTCAGATACACCCTGTGAAGTGTAAAACACCCCCACTGTCCTCAGTAATATTAACACACTGACAGAGAACACAGATTAATATTAACACACTCACTGACACACTGTGTACATCATGACCCAGAGTCAGATACACCCTGTGAGGTGTAAAACACCCCCGCTGTCCTCAGGAATATTAACACACTGACAGAGAACACAGATTAAAATTAACACACTCACTGGCACACTGTGTATATCATGACCCACAGTCAGATAAACCCTGTGAAGTGTAAAACACTCCCACTGTCCTCAGGAATATTAACACACTGACAGAGAACACAGATTAAAATTAACACACTCACTGGCACACTGTGTATATCATGACCCACAGTCAGATAAACCCTGTGAAGTGTAAAACACTCCCACTGTCCTCAGGAATATTAACACACTGACAGAGAACACAGATTAATATTAACACACTCACTGACACACTGGGTAAATCATGACCCACAGTCAGATACACCCTGTGAAGTGTAAAACACCCCCACTGTCCTCAGCAATATTAACACACTGACAGAGAACACAGATTAATATTAACACACTCACTGACACACTGTGTATATCATGATCCACAGCCAGATACACCCTGTGAAGTGTAAAACACCCCCACTGTCCTCAGGAATATTAACACACTGACAGAGAACACAGATTAATATTAACACACTCACTGACACACTGTGTATATCATGACCCACAGTCAGATACACCCTGTGAAGTGTAAAACACCCCAACTGTCCTCAGGAATATTAACACACTGACAGAGAACACAGATTAATATTAACACACTCACTGACACACTGTGTATATCATGACCCACAGTCAGCTACACCCTGTGAAGTGTAAAACACCCCCACTGTCCTCAGGAATATTAACACACTGACAGAGAACACAGATTAATATTAACACACTCACTGACACACTGTGTATATCATGACCCAGAGTCAGATACACCCTGTGAAGTGTAAAACATCCCCACTGTCCTCAGGAATATTAACACACTGACAGAGAACACAGATTAATATTAACACATTCACTGACACACTGTGCACATCATGACTCACAGCCAGATACACCCGGTGAAGTGTAAAACACCCCCACTGTCCTCAGCAATATTAACACACTGACGGAGAACACAGATTAATATTAACACACTCACTGACACACTGTGTATATCATGACCCACAGCCAGATACACCTTGTGAAGTGTAAAAGACGCCCACTGTCCTCAGCAATATTAACACACTGACAGAGAACACAGATTAATATTAACACACTCACTGACACACTATGTATATCATGACCCACAGTCAGATACACCCTGTGAAGTGCAAAACACCCCCACTGCCCTCAGGAATATTAACACACTGACAGAGAACACAGATTAATATTAACACACTCACTGACACACTGTGAATATCATGACCCACAGTCAGATACACCCTGTGAAGTGTAAAACACCCCCACTGTCCTCAGCAATATTAACACACTGACAGAGTACACAGATTAATATTAACACACTCACTGACACACTGTGTATATCATGACCCACAGTCAGATACACCCTGTGAAGTGTAAAACACCCCCACTGTCCTCAGCAATATGAACACACTGACAGAGAACACAAATTAATATTAACACACTCACTGACACACTGTGTATATCATGACCCACAGTCAGATACACAATGTGAGGTGTAAAACACCCCCACTGTCCTCAGCAATATTAACGCACTGACAGAGAACACAGATTAATATTAACACACTCACTGACACACTGTGCATATCATGACCCACAGTCAGTTACACCCTCCGAAGTGCAAAACACCCCCACTGTCCTCAGTAATATTAACACACTGACAGAGAACACAGATTAATATTAACACATTCACTGACACACTGTGCACATCATGACTCACAGCCAGATACACCCGGTGAAGTGTAAAACACCCCCACTGTCCTCAGCAATATTAACACACTGACGGAGAACACAGATTAATATTAACACACTCACTGACACACTGTGTATATCATGACCCACAGCCAGATACACCTTGTGAAGTGTAAAAGACGCCCACTGTCCTCAGCAATATTAACACACTGACAGAGAACACAGATTAATATTAACACACTCACTGACACACTATGTATATCATGACCCACAGTCAGATACACCCTGTGAAGTGCAAAACACCCCCACTGCCCTCAGGAATATTAACACACTGACAGAGAACACAGATTAATATTAACACACTCACTGACACACTGTGAATATCATGACCCACAGTCAGATACACCCTGTGAAGTGTAAAACACCCCCACTGTCCTCAGCAATATTAACACACTGACAGAGTACACAGATTAATATTAACACACTCACTGACACACTGTGTATATCATGACCCACAGTCAGATACACCCTGTGAAGTGTAAAACACCCCCACTGTCCTCAGCAATATGAACACACTGACAGAGAACACAAATTAATATTAACACACTCACTGACACACTGTGTATATCATGACCCACAGTCAGATACACAATGTGAGGTGTAAAACACCCCCACTGTCCTCAGCAATATTAACGCACTGACAGAGAACACAGATTAATATTAACACACTCACTGACACACTGTGCATATCATGACCCACAGTCAGTTACACCCTCCGAAGTGCAAAACACCCCCACTGTCCTCAGTAATATTAACACACTGACAGAGAACACAGATTAATATTAACACACTCACTGACACACTGTGTACATCATGACCCACAGCCATATAAACCCTGTGAAGTGTAAAACACCCCCACTGTCCTCAGGAATATTAACACACTGACAGAGAACACAGATTAATATTAACACACTCACTGACACACTGTGTAAATCATGACCCACAGTCAGATACACCCTGTGAAGTGTAAAACACCCCCACTGTCCTCAGTAATATTAACACACTGACAGAGAACACAGATTAATATTAACACACTCACTGACACACTGTGTACATCATGACCCAGAGTCAGATACACCCTGTGAAGTGTAAAACACCCCCACTGTCCTCAGGAATATGAACACATTGACAGAGAACACAGATTAATATTAACACACTCACTGACACACTGTGTATATCATGACCCACAGTCAGATAAACCCTGTGAAGTGTAAAACACCCCCACTGTCCTCAGGAATATTAACACACTGACAGAGAACACAGATTAATATTAACACACTCACTGACACACTGTGTACATCATGACCCACAGTCAGATAAACCCTGTGAAGTGTAAAACACCCCCACTGTCCTCAGGAATATTAACACACTGACAGAGAACACAGATTAATATTAACACACTCACTGACACACTGTGTACATCATGACCCACTGTCAGATACACCCGGTGAAGTGTAAAACACCCCCACTGTCCTCAGGAATATTAACACACTGACAGAGAACACAGATTAATATTAACACACTCACTGACACACTGTGTACATCATGACCCACAGTCAGATACACCCTGTGAAGTGTAAAACATCCCCACTGTCCTCAGTAATATTAACACACTGACAGAGAACACAGATTAATATTAACACACTCACTGACACACTGTGTACATCATGACCCACAGTCAGATACACCCTGTGAAGTGTAAAACATCCCCACTGTCCTCAGTAATATTAACACACTGACAGAGAACACAGATTAATATTAACACGCTCACTCTGGCAGTGCCATAGACATTTATAAGTGCAAAGTAATAGAAACGTTTAACACACCATTCACTTACAATGCCCTGGACCTTTTTAGCATGCTTGACTATTGGAATGCAAAGGCCTATTGCAGTGTAATAGTACCTCGCAGTGCAGGAACCTCTGACAGTGTAATTGTACCTCGCAGTACAGGAACCTCTGACAGTGTAATTGTACCTCGCAGTACAGGAACCTCTGACAGGGTAATTGTACCTCGCAGTGCAGGAACCTCTGACAGGGTAATTGTACCTCGCAGTACAGGAACCTCTGACAGGGTAATTGTACCTCGCAGTACAGGAACCTCTGACAGTGTAATTGTACCTCGCAGTACAGGAACCTCTGACAGGGTAATTGTACCTCGCAGTACAGGAACCTCTGACAGGGTAATTGTACCTCGCAGTGCAGGAACCTCTGACAGGGTAATTGTACCTCACAGTACAGGAACCTCTGACAGGGTAATTGTACCTCGCAGTGCAGGAACCTCTGACAGGGTAATTGTACCTCGCAGTACAGGAACCTCTGACAGGGTAATTGTACCTCGCAGTACAGGAACCTCTGACAGGGTAATTGTACCTCGCAGTACAGGAACCTCTGACAGGGTAATTGTCCCTCGCAGTGCAGGAACCTCTAGCAGCACAATAGCATCTTGCAATGCAGAGGCCTTTCCTGTGCATTTGCCCATGTAATGCAATGGGACTTGCTATCTAAAATCCAATTGTAATGCAAATTTCCCATGCAGTGCTGCAGCCCCTTGTAGTGCAAAAAACACCTTGAGATGTCATAGAATGTTGCAATGCAACAAGCATTTGAAATCCCATTGAAGTTATGGTGCACTAGACCCTTACAATGCAACACAAAAGCTTGTAGTACAATAGCCTTTGCAGTACAACATCCACTAACAAAGCAATCGCCCCATGCAGTGCAATCTCCACTCACAGTGTAAAAACAACATGCAATGTAATAGTCTCTAAGAGTGACATAGCAATAACGTGAAGAAATGCTATAGCCTTTTGAACACAACAGACCATGACAATTCAATAGCCTCTTGCAGTGCAAAAGCTCTTTGATGTGCAATAGACCCTGACAATGTATTTTCCCCTTACAGTGCAACAGTTCTATGCTTTGCATAACATGCTTATGGTACAAAAGCCAGGTGCAGTCCAAGAGCAAATTGCCTTTTGATACCCTATTGAAATATAATATCCTCTCACAATGGAAACCATCTCGCAATACAAAATTTCCCTGCAGTGCAATAGCTATTTGTTTTGCAATTGTGACTTTCAATACAATAGACACTTGCCATGTAACATCCAGTTGCAATGTAATGGAACCATTAGTGTGCATGATCCTTGTATTGCAATAGCCTCTTGCAGTGCAATAGCAGCTTGCAATGCAGGGACCTTTGGTAGTGCAATAACTCCTTCCAATGCAAAGGTCTTTGAGTTTGCAATGGAGCGTGGTGTGCAACATCCACTTGCAATGAAAATGCAAAGGCACCTTGCAATACAAGAAGTATTTGCAGAGCAAAAACTCCAGCAATGCAACACGCATTTCATTGCAATAGCGCTTGCAGTCCAACAGTCCCTCCCTTGCAGACTATTATCCTTGCAATGTCAGAGCCCCTTTCAATGCAATGGCCCCTTTCAATACAACATCCACATGCAACGCAAGAAAACCAAGAATGTTTGGCAATGCACTGAAACAACTACTTGCAATGCAATAGGGCTAAGTCATGCAATCGCCCATTGATAACATTGCACACTGGCAAAGTAATGGACTTTTACAGAGCAATAGCTCATCGGAGTGCAATTGCCCTTTGCAATGCAATAACCTGAAGCAGTACATTGGGGGCTTACAATACAGCATCCATAATTAATACAATAACACTTTACATTACAATGGCCTCTTACACTGTAATATCTTCTTGTAGTGTGAACACTCTTGCAGTTCAATAGCTACGTGATGGAAAGCAGAAGCCTCTTGCAAAGATATTACCCTTTGTAATTCAATCACCTCTTGCACGGTGACAGCACCTTGCAATGCAGGATACACTGACAGTTTAATAGTCCTTTGTAATTCAATCACCTCTTGCACGGTGACAGCACCTTGCAATGCAGGATACACTGACAGTTTAATAGTCCTTTGTAATTCAATCACCTCTTGCACGGTGACAGCACCTTGCAATGCAGGATACAATGACAGTTTAATAGTCCTTTGTAATTCAATCACCTCTTGCACGGTGACAGCACCTTGCAATGCAGGATACACTGACAGTTTAATAATCCTTTGTAATTCAATCACCTCTTGCACGGTGACAGCACCTTGCAATGCAGGATACAATGACAGTTTAATAGTCCTTTGTAATTCAATCACCTCTTGCACGGTGACAGCACCTTGCAATGCAGGATACAATGACAGTTTAATAGTCCTTTGTAATTCAATCACCTCTTGCACGGTGACAGCACCTTGCAATGCAGGATACACTGACAGTTTAATAGTCCTTTGTAATTCAATCACCTCTTGCACGGTGACAGCACCTTGCAATGCAGGATACACTGACAGTTTCATAGTCCTTTGTAATTCAATCACCTCTTGCACGGTGACAGCACCTTGCAATGCAGGATACACTGACAGTTTAATAGTCCTTTGTAATTCAATCACCTCTTGCACGGTGACAGCACCTTGCAATGCAGGATACACTGACAGTTTCATAGTCCTTTGTAATTCAATCACCTCTTGCACGGTGACAGCACCTTGCAATGCAGGATACACTGACAGTTTAATAGTCCTTTGTAATTCAATCACCTCTTGCACGGTGACAGCACCTTGCAATGCAGGATACACTGACAGTTTAATAGTCCTTTGTCATTCAATCACCTCTTGCACGGTGACAGCACCTTGCAATGCAGGATACACTGACAGTTTCATAGTCCTTTGTAATTCAATCACCTCTTGCACGGTGACAGCACCTTGCAATGCAGGATACACTGACAGTTTCATAGTCCTTTGTAATTCAATCACCTCTTGCACGGTGACAGCACCTTGCAATGCAGGATACACTGACAGTTTAATAGTCCTTTGTAATTCAATCACCTCTTGCACGGTGACAGCACCTTGCAATGCAGGATACACTGACAGTTTCATAGTCCTTTGTAATTCAATCACCTCTTGCACGGTGACAGCACCTTGCAATGCAGGATACACTGACAGTTTAAGGACTGGAGAGTCCTTTGACAGTGCAATCACCCTTGCAGTTTAACATCCACATGGAGTTGTCACACAAACCACAGCTGTGATAATACAACAATCGTGAAAATAACTCCAAAGAGCTCCAGAAACCATCTTTGTCTTTCAGGAAAAAAAATCAGCCTTTAATTTACAAAATGAACAATGTATCCAAAATGGCATTGAAAGAAAACAAATCTTGGTCTTTGTGTGTTGAAACTGTCTGACAAGGACAAAGGACAAATGGTCAAAGCTAACAGGTGTCAAATGAACACATCCTATACCATGCTAAAACATTCCTGAATTGAATATCTCCTGCTGAAAGAAAGAAGATGTGAAGTCACCATATTCTGGGTCACAGTGCAGTCACCATGGGTCAGAGAGCAGAGTATCTGCTTCCAGGAGGTACAAGATAACACAGCTTTACATTAAAGAGTCTTTCAGCAAAACATTAACATATTGTTTGTCTTTGCTCCATGACCTTCTGGTCTGTTAGTCTGTGACCTTGTCCTATCAACACCTTCTGTTTTGTTATCTCTTACCCCACCCCCGCTTTACTTGCTTAAAATCTTTTACATTTCTTATATCTGTTAGTTCTGATGAAGGGTCACAGACCTGAAACGTTAACTCCGTTTCTCTCTCCACAGATGTTGCCCGACCTGCTGAATATTTCCAGCACTCTCTGTTTTTATTAACTCTGTTTTTCTCTCCACAGATGTTGCCCGACCTGCTGAGTATTTCCAGCACTCTCTGTTTTTATTAACTCTGTTTCTCTCTGCACAGATGTTGCCCGACCTGCTGAGTATTTCCAGCACTCGCTGTTTTTATGAACTCTGTCTGGAGACGCTGTCAATCAGCCTCTCAATGTAACAGAGTATTGTTTTTGTAACAAGTATTAGTGCCACAGTCTCACAGCTCCAGTGTCCCGGGTTCGGTTCTGTTTACTGCCACAGTCTCACAGCTCCAGTGTCCCGGGTTCGGTTCTGTTTACTGCCACAGTCTCACAGCTCCAGTGACCCGGGTTCGGTTCTGTTTACTGCCACAGTCTCACAGCTCCAGTGACCCGGGTTCGGTTCTGTTTACTGCCACAGTCTCACAGCTCCAGTGTCCCGGGTTCGGTTCTGTTTACTGCCACAGTCTCACAGCTCCAGTGACCCGGGTTCGGTTCTGTTTACTGCCACAGTCTCACAGCTCCAGTGACCCGGGTTCGGTTCTGTTTACTGCCACAGTCTCACAGCTCCAGTGACCCGGGTTCGGTTCTGTTTACTGCCACAGTCTCACAGCTCCAGTGACCCGGGTTCGGTTCTGTTTACTGCCACAGTCTCACAGCTCCAGTGACCCGGGTTCGGTTCTGTTTACTGCCACAGTCTCACAGCTCCAGTGTCCCGGGTTCAGTTCTATTTACTGCCACAGTCTCACAGCTCCAGTGACCTGGGTTCGGTTCTGTTTACTGCCACAGTCTCACAGCTCCAGTGACCTGGGTTCGGTTCTGTTTACTGCCACAGTCTCACAGCTCCAGTGACCCGGGTTCGGTTCTGTTTACTGCCACAGTCTCACAGCTCCAGTGACCTGGGTTCGGTTCTGTTTACTGCCACAGTCTCACAGCTCCAGTGTCCCGGGTTCGGTTCTGTTTACTGCCACAGTCTCACAGCTCCAGTGACCCGGGTTCGGTTCTGTTTACTGCCACAGTCTCACAGCTCCAGTGTCCCGGGTTCGGTTCTGTTTACTGCCACAGTCTCACAGCTCCAGTGACCCGGGTTCGGTTCTGTTTACTGCCACAGTCTCACAGCTCCAGTGACCCGGGTTCGGTTCTGTTTACTGTCACAGTCTCACAGCTCCAGTGACCCGGGTTCGGTTCTGTTTACTGCCACAGTCTCACAGCTCCAGTGACCCGGGTTCGGTTCTGTTTACTGCCACAGTCTCACAGCTCCAGTGACCCGGGTTCGGTTCTGTTTACTGCCACAGTCTCACAGCTCCAGTGTCCCGGGTTCAGTTCTATTTACTGCCACAGTCTCACAGCTCCAGTGACCTGGGTTCGGTTCTGTTTACTGCCACAGTCTCACAGCTCCAGTGTCCTGGGTTCGGTTCTGTTTACTGCCACAGTCTCACAGCTCCAGTGACCTGGGTTCGGTTCTGTTTACTGCCACAGTCTCACAGCTCCAGTGACCTGGGTTCGGTTCTGTTTACTGCCACAGTCTCACAGCTCCAGTGTCCCGGGTTCGGTTCTGTTTACTGCCACAGTCTCACAGCTCCAGTGTCCCGGGTTCGGTTCTGTTTACTGCCACAGTCTCACAGCTCCAGTGACCTGGGTTCGGTTCTGTTTACTGCCACAGTCTCACAGCTCCAGTGACCCGGGTTCGGTTCTGTTTACTGCCACAGTCTCACAGCTCCAGTGACCTGGGTTCGGTTCTGTTTACTGCCACAGTCTCACAGCTCCAGTGACCCGGGTTCGGTTCTGTTTACTGCCACAGTCTCACAGCTCCAGTGACCCGGGTTCGGTTCTGTTTACTGCCACAGTCTCACAGCTCCAGTGTCCCGGGTTCAGTTCTATTTACTGCCACAGTCTCACAGCTCCAGTGACCTGGGTTCGGTTCTGTTTACTGCCACAGTCTCACAGCTCCAGTGACCTGGGTTCGGTTCTGTTTACTGCCACAGTCTCACAGCTCCAGTGACCCGGGTTCGGTTCTGTTTACTGCCACAGTCTCACAGCTCCAGTGTCCCGGGTTCGGTTCTGTTTACTGCCACAGTCTCACAGCTCCAGTGACCTGGGTTCGGTTCTGTTTACTGCCACAGTCTCACAGCTCCAGTGACCCGGGTTCGGTTCTGTTTACTGCCACAGTCTCACAGCTCCAGTGACCCGGGTTCGGTTCTGTTTACTGCCACAGTCTCACAGCTCCAGTGTCCCGGGTTCAGTTCTGTTTACTGCCACAGTCTCACAGCTCCAGTGTCCCGGGTTCGGTTCTGTTTACTGCCACAGTCTCACAGCTCCAGTGACCCGGGTTCGGTTCTGTTTACTGCCACAGTCTCACCGCTCCAGTGACCTGGGTTCGGTTCTGTTTACTGCCACAGTCTCACAGCTCCAGTGTCCCGGGTTCGGTTCTGTTTACTGCCACAGTCTCACAGCTCCAGTGACCCGGGTTCGGTTCTGTTTACTGCCACAGTCTCACAGCTCCAGTGACCCGGGTTCGGTTCTGTTTACTGCCACAGTCTCACAGCTCCAGTGACCCGGGTTCGGTTCTGTTTACTGCCACAGTCTCACAGCTCCAGTGACCCGGGTTCGGTTCTGTTTACTGCCACAGTCTCACAGCTCCAGTGACCCGGGTTCGGTTCTGTTTACTGCCACAGTCTCACAGCTCCAGTGTCCCGGGTTCAGTTCTATTTACTGCCACAGTCTCACAGCTCCAGTGACCTGGGTTCGGTTCTGTTTACTGCCACAGTCTCACAGCTCCAGTGACCTGGGTTCGGTTCTGTTTACTGCCACAGTCTCACAGCTCCAGTGACCCGGGTTCGGTTCTGTTTACTGCCACAGTCTCACAGCTCCAGTGACCCGGGTTCGGTTCTGTTTACTGCCACAGTCTCACAGCTCCAGTGTCCCGGGTTCGGTTCTGTTTACTGCCACAGTCTCACAGCTCCAGTGACCTGGGTTCGGTTCTGTTTACTGCCACAGTCTCACAGCTCCAGTGACCCGGGTTCGGTTCTGTTTAATGCCACAGTCTCACAGCTCCAGTGACCCGGGTTCGGTTCTGTTTACTGCCACAGTCTCACAGCTCCAGTGTCCCGGGTTCAGTTCTGTTTACTGCCACAGTCTCACAGCTCCAGTGTCCCGGGTTCAGTTCTGTTTACTGCCACAGTCTCACAGCTCCAGTGTCCCGGGTTCGGTTCTGTTTACTGCCACAGTCTCACAGCTCCAGTGACCCGGGTTCGGTTCTGTTTACTGCCACAGTCTCACCGCTCCAGTGACCTGGGTTCGGTTCTGTTTACTGCCACAGTCTCACAGCTCCAGTGACCCGGGTTCGGTTCTGTTCACTGCCACAGTCTCACAGCTCCAGTGACCCGGGTTCGGGTCTGTTTACTGCCACAGTCTCACAGCTCCAGTGACCTGGGTTCGGTTCTGTTTACTGCCACAGTCTCACAGCTCCAGTGTCCCGGGTTCGGTTCTGTTTACTGCCACAGTCTCACCGCTCCAGTGACCTGGGTTCGGTTCTGTTTACTGCCACAGTCTCACAGCTCCAGTGACCTGGGTTCGGTTCTGTTTACTGCCACAGTCTCACAGCTCCAGTGTCCCGGGTTCGGTTCTGTTTACTGCCACAGTCTCACCGCTCCAGTGACCTGGGTTCGGTTCTGTTTACTGCCACAGTCTCACAGCTCCAGTGACCCGGGTTCGGTTCTGTTCACTGCCACAGTCTCACAGCTCCAGTGTCCCGGGTTCAGTTCTGTTTACTGCCACAGTCTCACAGCTCCAGTGACCTGGGTTCGGTTCTGTTTACTGCCACAGTCTCACAGCTCCAGTGACCTGGGTTCGGTTCTGTTTACTGCCACAGTCTCACAGCTCCAGTGTCCCGGGTTCAGTTCTATTTACTGCCACAGTCTCACAGCTCCAGTGACCTGGGTTCGGTTCTGTTTACTGCCACAGTCTCACAGCTCCAGTGACCTGGGTTCGGTTCTGTTTACTGCCACAGTCTCACAGCTCCAGTGACCCGGGTTCGGTTCTGTTTACTGCCACAGTCTCACAGCTCCAGTGTCCCGGGTTCGGTTCTGTTTACTGCCACAGTCTCACAGCTCCAGTGACCTGGGTTCGGTTCTGTTTACTGCCACAGTCTCACAGCTCCAGTGACCCGGGTTCGGTTCTGTTTACTGCCACAGTCTCACAGCTCCAGTGACCCGGGTTCGGTTCTGTTTACTGCCACAGTCTCACAGCTCCAGTGTCCCGGGTTCAGTTCTGTTTACTGCCACAGTCTCACAGCTCCAGTGTCCCGGGTTCGGTTCTGTTTACTGCCACAGTCTCACAGCTCCAGTGACCCGGGTTCGGTTCTGTTTACTGCCACAGTCTCACCGCTCCAGTGACCTGGGTTCGGTTCTGTTTACTGCCACAGTCTCACAGCTCCAGTGTCCCGGGTTCGGTTCTGTTTACTGCCACAGTCTCACAGCTCCAGTGACCCGGGTTCGGTTCTGTTTACTGCCACAGTCTCACAGCTCCAGTGACCCGGGTTCGGTTCTGTTTACTGCCACAGTCTCACAGCTCCAGTGACCCGGGTTCGGTTCTGTTTACTGCCACAGTCTCACAGCTCCAGTGACCCGGGTTCGGTTCTGTTTACTGCCACAGTCTCACAGCTCCAGTGACCCGGGTTCGGTTCTGTTTACTGCCACAGTCTCACAGCTCCAGTGTCCCGGGTTCAGTTCTATTTACTGCCACAGTCTCACAGCTCCAGTGACCTGGGTTCGGTTCTGTTTACTGCCACAGTCTCACAGCTCCAGTGACCTGGGTTCGGTTCTGTTTACTGCCACAGTCTCACAGCTCCAGTGACCCGGGTTCGGTTCTGTTTACTGCCACAGTCTCACAGCTCCAGTGACCCGGGTTCGGTTCTGTTTACTGCCACAGTCTCACAGCTCCAGTGTCCCGGGTTCGGTTCTGTTTACTGCCACAGTCTCACAGCTCCAGTGACCTGGGTTCGGTTCTGTTTACTGCCACAGTCTCACAGCTCCAGTGACCCGGGTTCGGTTCTGTTTACTGCCACAGTCTCACAGCTCCAGTGACCCGGGTTCGGTTCTGTTTACTGCCACAGTCTCACAGCTCCAGTGTCCCGGGTTCAGTTCTGTTTACTGCCACAGTCTCACAGCTCCAGTGTCCCGGGTTCAGTTCTGTTTACTGCCACAGTCTCACAGCTCCAGTGTCCCGGGTTCGGTTCTGTTTACTGCCACAGTCTCACAGCTCCAGTGACCCGGGTTCGGTTCTGTTTACTGCCACAGTCTCACCGCTCCAGTGACCTGGGTTCGGTTCTGTTTACTGCCACAGTCTCACAGCTCCAGTGACCCGGGTTCGGTTCTGTTCACTGCCACAGTCTCACAGCTCCAGTGACCCGGGTTCGGGTCTGTTTACTGCCACAGTCTCACAGCTCCAGTGACCTGGGTTCGGTTCTGTTTACTGCCACAGTCTCACAGCTCCAGTGTCCCGGGTTCGGTTCTGTTTACTGCCACAGTCTCACCGCTCCAGTGACCTGGGTTCGGTTCTGTTTACTGCCACAGTCTCACAGCTCCAGTGACCTGGGTTCGGTTCTGTTTACTGCCACAGTCTCACAGCTCCAGTGTCCCGGGTTCGGTTCTGTTTACTGCCACAGTCTCACCGCTCCAGTGACCTGGGTTCGGTTCTGTTTACTGCCACAGTCTCACAGCTCCAGTGACCCGGGTTCGGTTCTGTTCACTGCCACAGTCTCACAGCTCCAGTGTCCCGGGTTCAGTTCTGTTTACTGCCACAGTCTCACAGCTCCAGTGACCTGGGTTCGGTTCTGTTTACTGCCACAGTCTCACAGCTCCAGTGACCTGGGTTCGGTTCTGTTTACTGCCACAGCCTCACAGCTCCAGTGTCCCGGGTTCAGTTCTGTTTACTGCCACAGTCTCACAGCTCCAGTGACCTGGGTTCGGTTCTGTTTACTGCCACAGTCTCACCGCTCCAGTGACCTGGGTTCGGTTCTGTTTACTGCCACAGTCTCACAGCTCCAGTGACCCGGGTTCGGTTCTGTTTACTGCCACAGTCTCACAGCTCCAGTGACCCGGGTTCGGTTCTGTTTACTGCCACAGTCTCACAGCTCCAGTGTCCCGGGTTCGGTTCTGTTTACTGCCACAGTCTCACAGCTCCAGTGACCCGGGTTCGGTTCTGTTTACTGCCACAGTCTCACAGCTCCAGTGACCCGGGTTCGGTTCTGTTTACTGCCACAGTCTCACAGCTCCAGTGACCCGGGTTCGGTTCTGTTTACTGCCACAGTCTCACAGCTCCAGTGACCCGGGTTCGGTTCTGTTTACTGCCACAGTCTCACAGCTCCAGTGACCCGGGTTCGGTTCTGTTTACTGCCACAGTCTCACAGCTCCAGTGTCCCGGGTTCAGTTCTATTTACTGCCACAGTCTCACAGCTCCAGTGACCTGGGTTCGGTTCTGTTTACTGCCACAGTCTCACAGCTCCAGTGACCTGGGTTCGGTTCTGTTTACTGCCACAGTCTCACAGCTCCAGTGACCCGGGTTCGGTTCTGTTTACTGCCACAGTCTCACAGCTCCAGTGACCCGGGTTCGGTTCTGTTTACTGCCGCAGTCTCACAGCTCCAGTGTCCCGGGTTCGGTTCTGTTTACTGCCACAGTCTCACAGCTCCAGTGACCCGGGTTCGGTTCTGTTTACTGCCACAGTCTCACAGCTCCAGTGTCCCGGGTTCGGTTCTGTTTACTGCCACAGTCTCACAGCTCCAGTGACCCGGGTTCGGTTCTGTTTACTGCCACAGTCTCACAGCTCCAGTGACCCGGGTTCGGTTCTGTTTACTGTCACAGTCTCACAGCTCCAGTGACCCGGGTTCGGTTCTGTTTACTGCCACAGTCTCACAGCTCCAGTGACCCGGGTTCGGTTCTGTTTACTGCCACAGTCTCACAGCTCCAGTGACCCGGGTTCGGTTCTGTTTACTGCCACAGTCTCACAGCTCCAGTGTCCCGGGTTCAGTTCTATTTACTGCCACAGTCTCACAGCTCCAGTGACCTGGGTTCGGTTCTGTTTACTGCCACAGTCTCACAGCTCCAGTGACCTGGGTTCGGTTCTGTTTACTGCCACAGTCTCACAGCTCCAGTGTCCCGGGTTCGGTTCTGTTTACTGCCACAGTCTCACAGCTCCAGTGTCCCGGGTTCGGTTCTGTTTACTGCCACAGTCTCACAGCTCCAGTGACCCGGGTTCGGTTCTGTTTACTGCCACAGTCTCACAGCTCCAGTGACCCGGGTTCGGTTCTGTTTACTGCCACAGTCTCACAGCTCCAGTGTCCCGGGTTCAGTTCTATTTACTGCCACAGTCTCACAGCTCCAGTGACCTGGGTTCGGTTCTGTTTACTGCCACAGTCTCACAGCTCCAGTGACCTGGGTTCGGTTCTGTTTACTGCCACAGTCTCACAGCTCCAGTGACCCGGGTTCGGTTCTGTTTACTGCCACAGTCTCACAGCTCCAGTGTCCCGGGTTCGGTTCTGTTTACTGCCACAGTCTCACAGCTCCAGTGACCTGGGTTCGGTTCTGTTTACTGCCACAGTCTCACAGCTCCAGTGACCCGGGTTCGGTTCTGTTTACTGCCACAGTCTCACAGCTCCAGTGACCCGGGTTCGGTTCTGTTTACTGCCACAGTCTCACAGCTCCAGTGTCCCGGGTTCAGTTCTGTTTACTGCCACAGTCTCACAGCTCCAGTGTCCCGGGTTCGGTTCTGTTTACTGCCACAGTCTCACAGCTCCAGTGACCCGGGTTCGGTTCTGTTTACTGCCACAGTCTCACCGCTCCAGTGACCTGGGTTCGGTTCTGTTTACTGCCACAGTCTCACAGCTCCAGTGTCCCGGGTTCGGTTCTGTTTACTGCCACAGTCTCACAGCTCCAGTGACCCGGGTTCGGTTCTGTTTACTGCCACAGTCTCACAGCTCCAGTGACCCGGGTTCGGTTCTGTTTACTGCCACAGTCTCACAGCTCCAGTGACCCGGGTTCGGTTCTGTTTACTGCCACAGTCTCACAGCTCCAGTGACCCGGGTTCGGTTCTGTTTACTGCCACAGTCTCACAGCTCCAGTGACCCGGGTTCGGTTCTGTTTACTGCCACAGTCTCACAGCTCCAGTGTCCCGGGTTCAGTTCTATTTACTGCCACAGTCTCACAGCTCCAGTGACCTGGGTTCGGTTCTGTTTACTGCCACAGTCTCACAGCTCCAGTGACCTGGGTTCGGTTCTGTTTACTGCCACAGTCTCACAGCTCCAGTGACCCGGGTTCGGTTCTGTTTACTGCCACAGTCTCACAGCTCCAGTGACCCGGGTTCGGTTCTGTTTACTGCCACAGTCTCACAGCTCCAGTGTCCCGGGTTCGGTTCTGTTTACTGCCACAGTCTCACAGCTCCAGTGACCTGGGTTCGGTTCTGTTTACTGCCACAGTCTCACAGCTCCAGTGACCCGGGTTCGGTTCTGTTTACTGCCACAGTCTCACAGCTCCAGTGACCCGGGTTCGGTTCTGTTTACTGCCACAGTCTCACAGCTCCAGTGACCTGGGTTCGGTTCTGTTTACTGCCACAGTCTCACAGCTCCAGTGACCCGGGTTCGGTTCTGTTTACTGCCACAGTCTCACAGCTCCAGTGACCCGGGTTCGGTTCTGTTTACTGCCACAGTCTCACAGCTCCAGTGTCCCGGGTTCAGTTCTGTTTACTGCCACAGTCTCACAGCTCCAGTGTCCCGGGTTCAGTTCTGTTTACTGCCACAGTCTCACAGCTCCAGTGTCCCGGGTTCGGTTCTGTTTACTGCCACAGTCTCACAGCTCCAGTGACCCGGGTTCGGTTCTGTTTACTGCCACAGTCTCACCGCTCCAGTGACCTGGGTTCGGTTCTGTTTACTGCCACAGTCTCACAGCTCCAGTGACCCGGGTTCGGTTCTGTTCACTGCCACAGTCTCACAGCTCCAGTGACCCGGGTTCGGGTCTGTTTACTGCCACAGTCTCACAGCTCCAGTGACCTGGGTTCGGTTCTGTTTACTGCCACAGTCTCACAGCTCCAGTGTCCCGGGTTCGGTTCTGTTTACTGCCACAGTCTCACCGCTCCAGTGACCTGGGTTCGGTTCTGTTTACTGCCACAGTCTCACAGCTCCAGTGACCTGGGTTCGGTTCTGTTTACTGCCACAGTCTCACAGCTCCAGTGTCCCGGGTTCGGTTCTGTTTACTGCCACAGTCTCACCGCTCCAGTGACCTGGGTTCGGTTCTGTTTACTGCCACAGTCTCACAGCTCCAGTGACCCGGGTTCGGTTCTGTTCACTGCCACAGTCTCACAGCTCCAGTGTCCCGGGTTCAGTTCTGTTTACTGCCACAGTCTCACAGCTCCAGTGACCTGGGTTCGGTTCTGTTTACTGCCACAGTCTCACAGCTCCAGTGACCTGGGTTCGGTTCTGTTTACTGCCACAGCCTCACAGCTCCAGTGTCCCGGGTTCAGTTCTGTTTACTGCCACAGTCTCACAGCTCCAGTGACCTGGGTTCGGTTCTGTTTACTGCCACAGTCTCACCGCTCCAGTGACCTGGGTTCGGTTCTGTTTACTGCCACAGTCTCACCGCTCCAGTGACCTGGGTTCGGTTCTGTTTACTGCCACAGTCTCACCGCTCCAGTGACCTGGGTTCGGTTCTGTTTACTGCCATAGTCTCACCGCTCCAGTGACCTGGGTTCGGTTCTGTTTACTGCCACAGTCTCACAGCTCCAGTGACCTGGGTTCGGTTCTGTTTACTGCCACAGTCTCACAGCTCCAGTTTCCCGGGTTCAGTTCTGTTTACTGCCACAGTCACACAGCTCCAGTGACCTGGGTTCAGTTCTGTTTACTGCCACAGTCTCACAGCTCCAGTGTCCCGGGTTCAGTTCTGTTTACTGCCACAGCCTCACAGCTTCAGTGACCTGGGTTCGGTTCTGTTTACTGCCACAGTCTCACAGCTCCAGTGTCCCGGGTTCAGTTCTGTTTACTGCCACAGCCTCACAGCTTCAGTGACCTGGGTTCGGTTCTGTTTACTGCCACAGTCTCACAGCTCCAGTGTCCCGGGTTCGGTTCTGTTTACTGCCACAGTCTCACAGCTCCAGTGTCCTGGGTTCAGTTCTGTTTACTGCCACAGTCTCACAGCTCCAGTGACCTGGGTTCGGTTCTGTTTACTGCCACAGTCTCACAGCTCCAGTGACCCGGGTTCAGTTCTGTTTACTGCCACAGTCTCACAGCTCCAGTGACCTGGGTTCGGTTCTGTTTACTGCCACAGTCTCACAGCTCCAGTGTCCTGGGTTCGGTTCTGTTTACTGCCACAGTCTCACAGCTCCAGTGACCTGGGTTCGGTTCTGTTTACTGCCACAGCCTCACAGCTTCAGTGACCTGGGTTCGGTTCTGTTTACTGCCACAGTCTCACAGCTCCAGTGTCCCGGGTTCAGTTCTGTTTACTGCCACAGTCTCACAGCTCCAGTGACCCGGGTTCAGTTCTGTTTACTGCCACAGTCTCACAGCTCCAGTGACCTGGGTTCGGTTCTGTTTACTGCCACAGTCTCACAGCTCCAGTGTCCTGGGTTCGGTTCTGTTTACTGCCACAGTCTCACAGCTCCAGTGACCTGGGTTCGGTTCTGTTTACTGCCACAGCCTCACAGCTTCAGTGACCTGGGTTCGGTTCTGTTTACTGCCACAGTCTCACAGCTCCAGTGTCCCGGGTTCAGTTCTGTTTACTGCCACAGTCTCACAGCTCCAGTGACCTGGGTTCGGTTCTGTTTACTGCCACAGTCTCACAGCTCCAGTGACCCGGGTTCGGTTCTGTTTACTGCCACAGTCTCACAGCTCCAGTGTCCTGGGTTCGGTTCTGTTTACTGCCACAGTCTCACAGCTCCAGTGACCTGGGTTCGGTTCTCTTTACTGCCACAGTCTCACAGCTCCAGTGACCTGGGTTCGGTTCTGTTTACTGTCACAGTCTCACAGCTCCAGTGACCTGGGTTCGGTTCTGTTTACTGCCACAGCCTCACAGCTCCAGTGACCTGGGTTCGGTTCTGTTTACTGCCACAGCCTCACAGCTCCAGTGACCTGGGTTCGGTTCTGTTTACTGTCACAGTCTCACAGCTCCAGTGTCCCGGGTTCGGTTCTGTTTACTGCCACAGTCTCACAGCTCCAGTGTCCCGGATTCGGTTCTGTTTACTGCCACAGTCTCACAGCTCCAGTGACCCGGGTTCAGTTCTGTTTACTGCCACAGTCTCACAGCTCCAGTGTCCCGGGTTCAGTTCTGTTTACTGCCACAGTCTCACAGCTCCAGTGTCCCGGGTTCGGTTCTGTTTACTGCCACAGTCTCACAGCTCCAGTGTCCCGGGTTCAGTTCTGTTTACTGCCACAGTCTCACAGCTCCAGTGACCTGGGTTCGGTTCTGTTTACTGCCACAGTCTCACAGCTCCAGTGTCCCGGGTTCAGTTCTGTTTACTGCCACAGTCTCACAGCTCCAGTGACCCGGGTTCAGTTCTGTTTACTGCCACAGTCTCACAGCTCCAGTGACCCGGGTTCGGTTCTGTTTACTGCCACAGTCTCACAGCTCCAGTGACCTGGGTTCGGTTCTGTTTACTGCCACAGTCTCACAGCTCCAGTGACCTGGGTTCGGTTCTGTTTACTGCCACAGTCTCACAGCTCCAGTGACCTGGGTTCGGTTCTGTTTACTGCCACAGTCTCACAGCTCCAGTGACCCGGGTTCGGTTCTGTTTACTGCCACAGTCTCACAGCTCCAGTGTCCCGGGTTCGGTTCTGTTTACTGCCACAGTCTCACAGCTCCCGTGACTCGGGTTCGGTTCTGTTTACTGCCACAGTCTCACAGCTCCAGTGTCCCGGGTTCTGTTCTGTTTACTGCCACAGTCTCACAGCTCCCGTGACCCGGGTTCGGTTCTGTTTACTGCCACAGTCTCACAGCTCCAGTGTCCCGGGTTCAGTTCTGTTTACTGCCACAGTCTCACAGCTCCAGTGACCTGGGTTCGGTTCTGTTTACTGCCACAGTCTCACAGCTCCAGTGATCTGGGTTCAGTTCTGTTTACTGCCACAGTCTCACAGCTCCAGTGTCCTGGGTTCGGTTCTGTTTACTGCCACAGTCTCACAGCTCCAGTGACCCGGGTTCGGTTCTGTTTACTGCCACAGTCTCACAGCTCCAGTGACCCGGGTTCGGTTCTGTTTACTGCCACAGTCTCACAGCTCCAGTGACCCGGGTTCGGTTCTGTTTACTGCCACAGTCTCACAGCTCCAGTGACCCGGGTTCGGTTCTGTTTACTGCCACAGTCTCACAGCTCCAGTGTCCCGGGTTCTGTTCTGTTTACTGCCACAGTCTCACAGCTCCCGTGACCCGGGTTCGGTTCTGTTTACTGCCACAGTCTCACAGCTCCAGTGTCCCGGGTTCAGTTCTGTTTACTGCCACAGTCTCACAGCTCCAGTGACCTGGGTTCGGTTCTGTTTACTGCCACAGTCTCACAGCTCCAGTGTCCCGGGTTCAGTTCTGTTTACTGCCACAGTCTCACAGCTCCAGTGACCTGGGTTCAGTTCTGTTTACTGCCACAGTCTCACAGCTCCAGTGTCCCGGGTTCGGTTCTGTTTACTGCCACAGTCTCACAGCTCCAGTGATCTGGGTTCAGTTCTGTTTACTGCCACAGTCTCACAGCTCCAGTGTCCTGGGTTCGGTTCTGTTTACTGCCACAGTCTCACAGCTCCAGTGACCCGGGTTCGGTTCTGTTTACTGCCACAGTCTCACAGCTCCAGTGACCCGGGTTCGGTTCTGTTTACTGCCACAGTCTCACAGCTCCAGTGTCCCGGGTTCGGTTCTGTTTACTGCCACAGTCTCACAGCTCCAGTGACCCGGGTTCGGTTCTGTTTACTGCCACAGTCTCACAGCTCCAGTGACCCGGGTTCGGTTCTGTTTACTGCCACAGTCTCACAGCTCCAGTGACCCGGGTTCGGTTCTGTTTACTGCCACAGTCTCACAGCTCCAGTGTCCCGGGTTCGGTTCTGTTTACTGCCACAGTCTCACAGCTCCCGTGACCCGGGTTCGGTTCTGTTTACTGCCACAGTCTCACAGCTCCAGTGTCCCGGGTTCGGTTCTGTTTACTGCCACAGTCTCACAGCTCCCGTGACCCGGGTTCGGTTCTGTTTACTGCCACAGTCTCACAGCTCCAGTGTCCCGGGTTCGGTTCTGTTTACTGCCACAGTCTCACAGCTCCAGTGTCCCGGGTTCGGTTCTGTTTACTGCCACAGTCTCACTGCTCCAGTGTCCCGGGTTCGGTTCTGTTTACTGCCACAGTCTCACAGCTCCAGTGACCTGGGTTCGGTTCTGTTTACTGCCACAGTCTCACAGCTCCCGTGACCCGGGTTCAGTTCTGTTTACTGCCACAGTCTCACTGCTCCAGTGTCCCGGGTTCGGTTCTGTTTACTGCCACAGTCTCAGAGCTCCAGTGACCTGGGTTCGGTTCTTTTTACTGCCACAGTCTCACAGCTCCAGTGTCCTGGGTTCGGTTCTGTTTACTGCCACAGTCTCACAGCTCCAGTGTCCTGGGTTCAGTTCTGTTTACTGCCACAGTCTCACAGCTCCAGTGTCCTGGGTTCGGTTCTGGGGACTGCCACAGTCTCACAGCTCCAGTGACCTGGGTTCTGTTCTGTTTACTGCCACAGCCTCACAGCTCCAGTGACCCGGGTTCGGTTCTGTTTACTGCCACAGTCTCACAGCTCCAGAGACCTGGGTTCGGTTCTGTTTACTGCCACAGTCTCACAGCTCCAGTGACCCGGGTTCGGTTCTGTTTACTGCCACAGTCTCACAGCTCCAGTGACCTGGGTTCGGTTCTGTTTACTGCCACAGTCTCACAGCTCCAGTGACCTGGGTTCGGTTCTGTTTACTGCCACAGTCTCACAGCTCCAGTGACCTGGGTTCGGTTCTGTTTACTGCCACAGTCTCACAGCTCCAGTGTCCCGGGTTCGGTTCTGTTTACTGCCACAGTCTCACAGCTCCAGTGTCCTGGGTTCAGTTCTGTTTACTGCCACAGTCTCACAGCTCCAGTGTCCTGGGTTCAGTTCTGTTTACTGCCACAGTCTCACAGCTCCAGTGTCCTGGGTTCTGTTCTGTTTACTGCCACAGTCTCACAGCTCCAGTGTCCTGGGTTCGGTTCTGTTTACTGCCACAGTCTCACAGCTCCAGTGACCCGGGTTCGGTTCTGTTTACTGCCACAGTCTCACAGCTCCAGTGACCTGGGTTCGGTTCTGTTTACTGCCACAGTCTCACAGCTCCAGTGACCTGGGTTCGGTTCTGTTTACTGCCACAGTCTCACAGCTCCAGTGTCCCGGGTTCGGTTCTGTTTACTGCCACAGTCTCACAGCTCCAGTGTCCCGGGTTCAGTTCTGTTTACTGCCACAGTCTCACAGCTCCAGTGTCCCGGGTTCGGTTCTGTTTACTGCCACAGTCTCACAGCTCCGGTGACCTGGGTTCGGTTCTGTTTACTGCCACAGTCTCACAGCTCCAGTGACCTGGGTTCGGTTCTGTTTACTGTCACAGTCTCACAGCTCCAGTGACCCGGGTTCAGTTCTGTTTACTGCCACAGCCTCACAGCTCCAGTGATCTGGGTTCAGTTCTGTTTACTGCCACAGTCTCACAGCTCCAGTGACCCGGGTTCGGTTCTGTTTACTGCCACAGTCTCACAGCTCCGGTGACCTGGGTTCGGTTCTGTTTACTGCCACAGTCTCACAGCTCCAGTGACCTGGGTTCGGTTCTGTTTACTGTCACAGTCTCACAGCTCCAGTGACCCGGGTTCAGTTCTGTTTACTGCCACAGCCTCACAGCTCCAGTGATCTGGGTTCAGTTCTGTTTACTGCCACAGTCTCACAGCTCCAGTGACCCGGGTTCGGTTCTGTTTACTGCCACAGTCTCACAGCTCCAGTGACCCGGGTTCGGTTCTGTTTACTGCCACAGTCTCACAGCTCCAGTGACCCGGGTTCGGTTCTGTTTACTGCCACAGTCTCACAGCTCCAGTGACCCGGGTTCGGTTCTGTTTACTGCCACAGTCTCACAGCTCCAGTGTCCCGGGTTCGGTTCTGTTTACTGCCACAGTCTCACAGCTCCCGTGACCCGGGTTCGGTTCTGTTTACTGCCACAGTCTCACAGCTCCAGTGACCCGGGTTCGGTTCTGTTTACTGCCACAGTCTCACAGCTCCAGTGACCCGGGTTCGGTTCTGTTTACTGCCACAGTCTCACAGCTCCAGTGACCCGGGTTCGGTTCTGTTTACTGCCACAGTCTCACAGCTCCCGTGACCCGGGTTCGGTTCTGTTTACTGCCACAGTCTCACAGCTCCAGTGTCCCGGGTTCGGTTCTGTTTACTGCCACAGTCTCACAGCTCCCGTGACCCGGGTTCGGTTCTGTTTACTGCCACAGTCTCACAGCTCCAGTGACCCGGGTTCGGTTCTGTTTACTGCCACAGTCTCACAGCTCCAGTGACCCGGGTTCGGTTCTGTTTACTGCCACAGTCTCACAGCTCCAGTGACCCGGGTTCGGTTCTGTTTACTGCCACAGTCTCACAGCTCCCGTGACCCGGGTTCGGTTCTGTTTACTGCCACAGTCTCACAGCTCCAGTGTCCCGGGTTCGGTTCTGTTTACTGCCACAGTCTCACAGCTCCCGTGACCCGGGTTCGGTTCTGTTTACTGCCACAGTCTCACAGCTCCCGTGACCCGGGTTCGGTTCTGCTAACTGCCACAGTCTCAGAGCTCCAGTGACCTGGGTTCGGTTCTGTTTACTGCCACAGTCTCACAGCTCCAGTGTCCCGGGTTCGGTTCTGTTTACTGCCACAGTCTCACAGCTCCAGTGTCCTGGGTTCAGTTCTGTTTACTGCCACAGTCTCACAGCTCCAGTGTCCTGGGTTCGGTTCTGGGGACTGCCACAGTCTCACAGCTCCAGTGACCTGGGTATGGTTCTGTTTACTGCCACAGTCTCACAGCTCCAGTGACCTGGGTTCGGTTCTGTTTACTGCCACAGCCTCACAGCTCCAGTGACCCGGGTTCGGTTCTGTTTACTGCCACAGTCTCACAGCTCCAGAGACCTGGGTTCGGTTCTGTTTACTGCCACAGTCTCACAGCTCCAGTGACCCGGGTTCGGTTCTGTTTACTGCCACAGTCTCACAGCTCCAGTGACCTGGGTTCGGTTCTGTTTACTGCCACAGTCTCACAGCTCCAGTGACCTGGGTTCGGTTCTGTTTACTGCCACAGTTTCACAGCTCCAGTGACCTGGGTTCGGTTCTGTTTACTGCCACAGTCTCACAGCTCCAGTGTCCCGGGTTCGGTTCTGTTTACTGCCACAGTCTCACAGCTCCAGTGACCCGGGTTCGGTTCTGTTTACTGCCACAGTCTCACAGCTCCAGTGTCCTGGGTTCAGTTCTGTTTACTGCCACAGTCTCACAGCTCCAGTGTCCTGGGTTCGGTTCTGTTTACTGCCACAGTCTCACAGCTCCAGTGACCCGGGTTCGGTTCTGTTTACTGCCACAGTCTCACAGCTCCAGTGACCTGGGTTCGGTTCTGTTTACTGCCACAGTCTCACAGCTCCAGTGACCTGGGTTCGGTTCTGTTTACTGCCACAGTCTCACAGCTCCAGTGTCCCGGGTTCGGTTCTGTTTACTGCCACAGTCTCACAGCTCCAGTGTCCCGGGTTCGGTTCTGTTTACTGCCACAGTCTCACAGCTCCAGTGACCTGGGTTCGGTTCTGTTTACTGCCACAGTCTCACAGCTCCAGTGACCTGGGTTCGGTTCTGTTTACTGCCACAGTCTCACAGCTCCAGTGTCCCGGGTTCGGTTCTGTTTACTGCCACAGTCTCACAGCTCCAGTGTCCCGGGTTCGGTTCTGTTTACTGCCACAGTCTCACAGCTCCAGTGACCCGGGTTCAGTTCTGTTTACTGCCACAGTCTCACAGCTCCAGTGACCTGGGTTCGGTTCTGTTTACTGTCACAGTCTCACAGCTCCAGTGACCCGGGTTCAGTTCTGTTTACTGCCACAGTCTCACAGCTCCAGTGACCCGGGTTCAGTTCTGTTTACTGCCACAGTCTCACAGCTCCAGTGACCTGGGTTCGGTTCTGTTTACTGTCACAGTCTCACAGCTCCAGTGACCCGGGTTCAGTTCTGTTTACTGCCACAGTCTCACAGCTCCAGTGTCCCGGGTTCGGTTCCGTTTACTGCCACAGTCTCACAGCTCCAGTGACCCGGGTTCGGTTCTGTTTACTGCCACAGTCTCACAGCTCCAGTGTCCCGGGTTCGGTTCTGTTTACTGCCACAGTCTCACAGCTCCAGTGACCTGGGTTCGGTTCTGTTTACTGCCACAGCCTCACAGCTCCAGTGTCCCGGGTTCGGTTCTGGGGACTGCCACAGTCTCACAGCTCCAGTGACCTGGGTTCGGTTCTGTTTACTGCCACAGTCTCACAGCTCCCGTGACCTGGGTTCGGTTCTGTTTACTGCCACAGTCTCACTGCTCCAGTGACCTGGGTTCGGTTCTGTTTACGGCCACAGTCTCACAGCTCCAGTGACCTGGGTTCGGTTCTGTTTACTGCCACAGTCTCACAGCTCCAGTGACCCGGGTTCGGTTCTGTTTACTGCCACAGTCTCACAGCTCCAGTGTCCCGGGTTCGGTTCTGTTTACTGCCACAGTCTCACAGCTCCAGTGTCCTGGGTTCGGTTCTGTTTACTGCCACAGTCTCACAGCTCCAGTGTCCTGGGTTCGGTTCTGTTTACTGCCACATTCTCACAGCTCCAGTGACCCGGGTTCGGTTCTGTTTACTGCCACAGTCTCACAGCTCCAGTGACCTGGGTTCGGTTCTGTTTACTGCCACAGTCTCACAGCTCCAGTGACCTGGGTTCGGTTCTGTTTACTGCCACAGTCTCACAGCTCCAGTGACCCGGGTTCGGTTCTGTTTACTGCCACAGTCTCACAGCTCCAGTGACCCGGGTTCAGTTCTGTTTACTGCCACAGTCTCACAGCTCCAGTGACCCGGGTTCGGTTCTGTTTACTGCCACAGTCTCACAGCTCCAGTGACCCGGGTTCAGTTCTGTTTACTGCCACAGTCTCACAGCTCCAGTGACCCGGGTTCGGTTCTGTTTACTGCCACAGTCTCACAGCTCCAGTGACCCGGGTTCTGTTCTGTTTACTGCCACAGTCTCACAGCTCCAGTGTCCTGGGTTCGGTTCTGTTTACTGCCACAGTCTCACAGCTCCAGTGACCCGGGTTCAGTTCTGTTTACTGCCACAGTCTCACAGCTCCGGTGACCCGGGTTCGGTTCTGTTTACTGCCACAGTCTCACAGCTCCAGTGACATGGGTTCGGTTCTGTTTACTGCCACAGTCTCACAGCTCCAGTGACCCGGGTTCGGTTCTGTTTACTGCCACAGTCTCACAGCTCCAGTGACCTGGGTTCGGTTCTGTTTACTGCCACAGTCTCACAGCTCCAGTGTCCCAGGTTCGGTTCTGTTTACTGCCACAGCCTCACAGCTCCAGTGACCCGGGTTCGGTTCTGTTTACTGCCACAGTCTCACAGCTCCAGTAACCCGGGTTCGGTTCTGTTTACTGCCACAGTCTCACAGCTCCAGTGACCTGGGTTCGGTTCTGTTTACTGCCACAGTCTCACAGCTCCAGTGTCCCGGGTTCGGTTCTGTTTACTGCCACAGTCTCACAGCTCCAGTGACCTGGGTTCGGTTCTGTTTACTGCCACAGTCTCACAGCTCCAGTGACCTGGGTTCGGTTCTGTTTACTGCCACAGTCTCACAGCTCCAGTGTCCCGGGTTCGGTTCTGTTTACTGCCACAGTCTCACAGCTCCAGTAACCCGGGTTCGGTTCTGTTTACTGCCACAGTCTCACAGCTCCAGTGACCTGGGTTCGGTTCTGTTTACTGCCACAGTCTCACAGCTCCCGTGACCCGGGTTCGGTTCTGTTTACTGCCACAGTCTCACAGCTCCAGTGACCCGGGTTCGGTTCTGTTTACTGCCACAGTCTCACAGCTCCAGTGACCCGGGTTCGGTTCTGCTAACTGCCACAGTCTCACAGCTCCAGTGTCCCGGGTTCGGTTCTGTTTACTGTCACAGTCTCACAGCTCCAGTGACCCGGGTTCAGTTCTGTTTACTGCCACAGTCTCACAGCTCCAGTGACCCGGGTTCAGTTCTGTTTACTGCCACAGTCTCACAGCTCCAGTGACCTGGGTTCGGTTCTGTTTACTGTCACAGTCTCACAGCTCCAGTGACCCGGGTTCAGTTCTGTTTACTGCCACAGTCTCACAGCTCCAGTGTCCCGGGTTCGGTTCCGTTTACTGCCACAGTCTCACAGCTCCAGTGACCCGGGTTCGGTTCTGTTTACTGCCACAGTCTCACAGCTCCAGTGTCCCGGGTTCGGTTCTGTTTACTGCCACAGTCTCACAGCTCCAGTGACCTGGGTTCGGTTCTGTTTACTGCCACAGCCTCACAGCTCCAGTGTCCCGGGTTCGGTTCTGGGGACTGCCACAGTCTCACAGCTCCAGTGACCTGGGTTCGGTTCTGTTTACTGCCACAGTCTCACAGCTCCCGTGACCTGGGTTCGGTTCTGTTTACTGCCACAGTCTCACTGCTCCAGTGACCTGGGTTCGGTTCTGTTTACGGCCACAGTCTCACAGCTCCAGTGACCTGGGTTCGGTTCTGTTTACTGCCACAGTCTCACAGCTCCAGTGACCTGGGTTCGGTTCTGTTTACTGCCACAGTCTCACAGCTCCAGTGTCCCGGGTTCGGTTCTGTTTACTGCCACAGTCTCACAGCTCCAGTGTCCTGGGTTCGGTTCTGTTTACTGCCACAGTCTCACAGCTCCAGTGTCCTGGGTTCGGTTCTGTTTACTGCCACAGTCTCACAGCTCCAGTGACCCGGGTTCGGTTCTGTTTACTGCCACAGTCTCACAGCTCCAGTGACCTGGGTTCGGTTCTGTTTACTGCCACAGTCTCACAGCTCCAGTGACCTGGGTTCGGTTCTGTTTACTGCCACAGTCTCACAGCTCCAGTGTCCCGGGTTCGGTTCTGTTTACTGCCACAGTCTCACAGCTCCAGTGTCCTGGGTTCGGTTCTGTTTACTGCCACAGTCTCACAGCTCCAGTGACCTGGGTTCGGTTCTGTTTACTGCCACAGTCTCACAGCTCCAGTGACCTGGGTTCGGTTCTGTTTACTGCCACAGTCTCACAGCTCCAGTGACCCGGGTTCTGTTCTGTTTACTGCCACAGTCTCACAGCTCCAGTGACCCGGGTTCAGTTCTGTTTACTGCCACAGTCTCACAGCTCCAGTGTCCTGGGTTCGGATCTGTTTACTGCCACAGTCTCACAGCTCCAGTGACCCGGGTTCTGTTCTGTTTACTGCCACAGTCTCACAGCTCCAGTGTCCTGGGTTCGGTTCTGTTTACTGCCACAGTCTCACAGCTCCAGTGACCCGGGTTCAGTTCTGTTTACTGCCACAGTCTCACAGCTCCAGTGACCCGGGTTCGGTTCTGTTTACTGCCACAGTCTCACAGCTCCAGTGACCCGGGTTCAGTTCTGTTTACTGCCACAGTCTCACAGCTCCAGTGACCCGGGTTCGGTTCTGTTTACTGCCACAGTCTCACAGCTCCAGTGACCCGGGTTCAGTTCTGTTTACTGCCACAGTCTCACAGCTCCAGTGACCCGGGTTCGGTTCTGTTTACTGCCACAGTCTCACAGCTCCAGTGACCCGGGTTCTGTTCTGTTTACTGCCACAGTCTCACAGCTCCAGTGTCCTGGGTTCGGTTCTGTTTACTGCCACAGTCTCACAGCTCCAGTGACCCGGGTTCAGTTCTGTTTACTGCCACAGTCTCACAGCTCCGGTGACCCGGGTTCGGTTCTGTTTACTGCCACAGTCTCACAGCTCCAGTGACATGGGTTCGGTTCTGTTTACTGCCACAGTCTCACAGCTCCAGTGACCCGGGTTCGGTTCTGTTTACTGCCACAGTCTCACAGCTCCAGTGACCTGGGTTCGGTTCTGTTTACTGCCACAGTCTCACAGCTCCAGTGTCCCAGGTTCGGTTCTGTTTACTGCCACAGCCTCACAGCTCCAGTGACCCGGGTTCGGTTCTGTTTACTGCCACAGTCTCACAGCTCCAGTAACCCGGGTTCGGTTCTGTTTACTGCCACAGTCTCACAGCTCCAGTGACCTGGGTTCGGTTCTGTTTACTGCCACAGTCTCACAGCTCCAGTGTCCCGGGTTCGGTTCTGTTTACTGCCACAGTCTCACAGCTCCAGTGACCTGGGTTCGGTTCTGTTTACTGCCACAGTCTCACAGCTCCAGTGACCTGGGTTCGGTTCTGTTTACTGCCACAGTCTCACAGCTCCAGTGTCCCGGGTTCGGTTCTGTTTACTGCCACAGTCTCACAGCTCCAGTAACCCGGGTTCGGTTCTGTTTACTGCCACAGTCTCACAGCTCCAGTGACCTGGGTTCGGTTCTGTTTACTGCCACAGTCTCACAGCTCCCGTGACCCGGGTTCGGTTCTGTTTACTGCCACAGTCTCACAGCTCCAGTGACCCGGGTTCGGTTCTGTTTACTGCCACAGTCTCACAGCTCCAGTGACCCGGGTTCGGTTCTGCTAACTGCCACAGTCTCACAGCTCCAGTGTCCCGGGTTCGGTTCTGTTTACTGTCACAGTCTCACAGCTCCAGTGTCCCGGGTTCGGTTCTGTTTACTGCCACAGTCTCGCAGCTCCAGTGTCCCGGGTTCAGTTCTGTTTACTGCCACAGTCTCACAGCTCCAGTGTCCTGGGTTCGGTTCTGTTTACTGCCACAGTCTCACAGCTCCAGTGTCCCGGGTTCGGTTCTGTTCACTGCCACAGTCTCACAGCTCCAGTGTCCCGGGTTCGGTTCTGTTTACTGCCACAGTCTCACAGCTCCAGTGACCTGGGTTCAGTTCTGTTTACTGCCACAGTCTCACAGCTCCAGTGTCCCGGGTTCGGTTCTGTTTACTGCCACAGTCTCACAGCTCCCGTGACCCGGGTTCGGTTCTGTTTACTGCCGCGGTCTCACAGCTCCAGTGTCCAGGGTTCTGTTCTGTTTACTGCCACAGTCTCACAGCTCCAGTCTCCCGGGTTCGGTTCTGTTTACTGCCACAGTCTCACAGCTCCAGTCTCCCGGGTTCGGTTCTGTTTACTGCCACAGTCTCACAGCTCCAGTGTCCCGGGTTCTGTTCTGTTTACTGCCACAGTCTCACAGCTCCAGTGTCCCGGGTTCGGTTCTGTTTACTGTCACAGTCTCACAGCTCCAGTGTCCTGGGTTCGGTTCTGTTTACTGCCACAGTCTCACAGCTCCAGTGTCCCGGGTTCGGTTCTGTTTACTGTCACAGTCTTACAGCTCCAGTGACCTGGGTTCGGTTCTGTTTACTGTCACAGTCTCACAGCTCCAGTGTCCTGGGTTCGGTTCTGTTTACTGCCACAGTCTCACAGCTCCAGTGTCCTGGGTTCGGTTCTGTTTACTGCCACAGTCTCACAGCTCCAGTGTCCCGGGTTCGGTTCTGTTTACTGTCACAGTCTCACAGCTCCAGTGTCCTGGGTTCGGTTCTGTTTACTGCCACAGTCTCACAGCTCCAGTGTCCCGGGTTCGGTTCTGTTTACTGCCACAGTCTCACAGCTCCAGTGTCCCGGGTTCGGTTCTGTTTACTGCCACAGTCTCACAGCTCCAGTGTCCCGGGTTCGGTTCTGTTTACTGTCACAGTCTCACAGCTCCAGTGTCCTGGGTTCGGTTCTGGGGACTGCCACAGTCACACAGCTCCAGTGACCCGGGTTCGGTTCTGTTTACTGCCACAGTCTCACAGCTCCAGTGACCTGGGTTCGGTTCTGTTTACTGCCACAGTCTCACAGCTCCAGTGACCCGGGTTCGGTTCTGTTTACTGCCACAGTCTCACAGCTCCAGTGTCCCGGGTTCGGTTCTGTTTACTGCCACAGTCTCACAGCTCCAGTGTCCCGGGTTCGGTTCTGTTTACTGCCACAGTCTCACAGCTCCAGTGACCTGGGTTCGGTTCTGTTTACTGCCACAGTCTCACAGCTCCAGTGACCTGGGTTCGGTTCTGTTTACTGCCACAGTCTCACAGCTCCAGTGTCCCGGGTTCGGTTCGATTTACTGCCACAGTCTCACAGCTCCAGTGTCCCGGGTTCGGTTCTGTTCACTGCCACAGTCTCACAGCTCCAGTGTCCCGGGTTCGGTTCTGTTTACTGCCACAGTCTCACAGCTCCAGTGACCCGGGTTCGGTTCTGTTTACTGCCACAGTCTCACAGCTCCAGTGTCCCGGGTTCGGTTCTGTTTACTGCCAAAGTCTCACACCTCCAGTGTCCCGGGTTCGGTTCTGTTTACTGCCACAGTCTCACAGCTCCAGTGACCCGGGTTCAGTTCTGTTTACTGCCACAGTCTCACAGCTCCAGTGTCCCGGGTTCGGTTCTGTTTACTGTCACAGTCTCACAGCTCCAGTGACCCGGGTTCAGTTCTGTTTACTGCCCACAGTCTCACAGCTCCAGTGTCCCGGGTTCGGTTCTGTTTACTGCCACAGTCTCACAGCTCCAGTGACCTGGGTTCGGTTCTGTTTACTGCCACAGTCTCACAGCTCCAGTGACCCGGGTTCAGTTCTGTTTACTGCCACAGTCTCACAGCTCCAGTGTCCCGGGTTCGGTTCTGTTTACTGCCACAGTCTCACAGCTCCAGTGACCTGGGTTCGGTTCTGTTTACTGCCACAGTCTCACAGCTCCAGTGACCTGGGTTCGGTTCTGTTTACTGCCACAGTCTCACAGCTCCAGTGACCTGGGTTCGGTTCTGTTTACTGCCACAGTCTCACAGCTCCAGTGACCTGGGTTCGGTTCTGTTTACTGTCACAGTCTCACAGCTCCAGTGACCCGGGTTCAGTTCTGTTTACTGCCACAGTCTCACAGCTCCAGTGTCCCGGGTTCGGTTCTGTTTACTGCCACAGTCTCACAGCTCCAGTGACCTGGGTTCGGTTCTGTTTACTGCCACAGTCTCACAGCTCCAGTGACCTGGGTTCGGTTCTGTTTACTGCCACAGTCTCACAGCTCCAGTGACCCGGGTTCGGTTCTGTTTACTGCCACAGTCTCACCGCTCCAGTGACCTGGGTTCGGTTCTGTTTACTGCCACAGTCTCACTGCTCCAGTGACCTGGGTTCGGTTCTGTTTACTGCCACAGCCTCACAGCTCCAGTGTCCCGGGTTCGTTTCTGGGGACTGCCACAGTCTCACAGCTCCAGTGACCTGGGTTCGGTTCTGTTTACTGCCACAGTCTCACAGCTCCAGTGACCTGGGTTCGGTTCTGTTTACTGCCACAGTCTCACAGCTCCAGTGACCCGGGTTCGGTTCTGTTTACTGCCACAGTCTCACAGCTCCGGTGACCCGGGTTTGGTTCTGTTTACTGTCACAGTCTCACAGCTCCAGTGTCCTGGGTTCGGTTCTGTTTACTGCCACAGTCTCACACCTCCAGTGTCCCGGGTTCGGTTCCGTTTACTGCCACAGTCTCACAGCTCCAGTGTGCTGGGTTCGGTTCTGTTTACTGCCACAGTCTCACAGCTCCAGTGTCCTGGGTTCAGTTCTGTTTACTGCCACAGTCTCACAGCTCCAGTGTCCTGGGTTCAGTTCTGTTTACTGCCACAGTCTCACAGCTCCAGTGACCTGGGTTCAGTTCTGTTTACTGCCACAGTCTCACAGCTCCAGTGACCTGGGTTCGGTTCTGTTTACTGCCACAGTCTCACAGCTCCAGTGTCCCGGGTTCGGTTCTGTTTACTGCCACAGTCTCACAGCTCCAGTGTCCCGGGTTCGGTTCTGTTCACTGCCACAGTCTCACAGCTCCAGTGTCCCGGGTTCGGTTCTGTTTACTGCCACAGTCTCACAGCTCCAGTGACCCGGGTTCGGTTCTGTTTACTGCCACAGTCTCACAGCTCCAGTGTCCCGGGTTCGGTTCTGTTTACTGCCACAGTCTCACACCTCCAGTGTCCCGGGTTCGGTTCTGTTCACTGCCACAGTCTCACAGCTCCAGTGACCCGGGTTCAGTTCTGTTTACTGCCACAGTCTCACAGCTCCAGTGTCCCGGGTTCGGTTCTGTTTACTGTCACAGTCTCACAGCTCCAGTGACCCGGGTTCAGTTCTGTTTACTGCCACAGTCTCACAGCTCCAGTGACCTGGGTTCGGTTCTGTTTACTGCCACAGTCTCACAGCTCCAGTGACCCGGGTTCAGTTCTGTTTACTGCCACAGTCTCACAGCTCCAGTGTCCCGGGTTCGGTTCTGTTTACTGCCACAGTCTCACAGCTCCAGTGACCTGGGTTCGGTTCTGTTTACTGCCACAGTCTCACAGCTCCAGTGACCTGGGTTCGGTTCTGTTTACTGCCACAGTCTCACAGCTCCAGTGACCTGGGTTCGGTTCTGTTTACTGCCACAGTCTCACAGCTCCAGTGACCTGGGTTCGGTTCTGTTTACTGTCACAGTCTCACAGCTCCAGTGACCCGGGTTCAGTTCTGTTTACTGCCACAGTCTCACAGCTCCAGTGTCCCGGGTTCGGTTCTGTTTACTGCCACAGTCTCACAGCTCCAGTGACCTGGGTTCGGTTCTGTTTACTGCCACAGTCTCACAGCTCCAGTGACCTGGGTTCGGTTCTGTTTACTGCCACAGTCTCACAGCTCCAGTGACCCGGGTTCGGTTCTGTTTACTGCCACAGTCTCACCGCTCCAGTGACCTGGGTTCGGTTCTGTTTACTGCCACAGTCTCACTGCTCCAGTGACCTGGGTTCGGTTCTGTTTACTGCCACAGCCTCACAGCTCCAGTGTCCCGGGTTCGGTTCTGGGGACTGCCACAGTCTCACAGCTCCAGTGACCTGGGTTCGGTTCTGTTTACTGCCACAGTCTCACAGCTCCAGTGACCTGGGTTCGGTTCTGTTTACTGCCACAGTCTCACAGCTCCAGTGACCCGGGTTCGGTTCTGTTTACTGCCACAGTCTCACAGCTCCGGTGACCTGGGTTCGGTTCTGTTTACTGCCACAGTCTCACAGCTCCAGTGACCCGGGTTTGGTTCTGTTTACTGTCACAGTCTCACAGCTCCAGTGTCCTGGGTTCGGTTCTGTTTACTGCCACAGTCTCACAGCTCCAGTGACCCGGGTTTGGTTCTGTTTACTGTCACAGTCTCACAGCTCCAGTGTCCTGTGTTCGGTTCTGTTTACTGCCACAGTCTCACAGCTCCAGTGTCCTGGGTTCAGTTCTGTTTACTGCCACAGTCTCACAGCTCCAGTGTCCTGGGTTCAGTTCTGTTTACTGCCACAGTCTCACAGCTCCAGTGACCTGGGTTCAGTTCTGTTTACTGCCACAGTCTCACAGCTCCAGTGTCCCGGGTTCGGTTCTGTTTACTGCCACAGTCTCACAGCTCCAGTGACCTGGGTTCGGTTCTGTTTACTGCCACAGTCTCACAGCTCCAGTGACCTGGGTTCGGTTCTGTTTACTGCCACAGTCTCACAGCTCCAGTGACCCGGGTTCGGTTCTGTTTACTGCCACAGTCTCACAGCTCCGGTGACCTGGGTTCGGTTCTGTTTACTGCCACAGTCTCACAGCTCCAGTGACCCGGGTTTGGTTCTGTTTACTGTCACAGTCTCACCGCTCCAGTGTCCTGGGTTCGGTTCTGTTTACTGCCACAGTCTCACACCTCCAGTGTCCCGGGTTCGGTTCTGTTTACTGCCACAGTCTCACAGCTCCAGTGTCCTGGGTTCGGTTCTGTTTACTGCCACAGTCTCACAGCTCCAGTGTCCTGGGTTCAGTTCTGTTTACTGCCACAGTCTCACAGCTCCAGTGTCCCGGGTTCGGCTCTGTTTACTGTCACAGTCTCACAGCTCCAGTGACCCGGGTTCATTTCTGTTTACTGCCACAGTCTCACAGCTCCAGTGTCCCGGGTTCGGTTCTGTTTACTGCCACAGTCTCACAGCTCCAGTGACCTGGGTTCGGTTCTGTTTACTGCCACAGTCTCACAGCTCCAGTGACCTGGGTTCGGTTCTGTTTACTGCCACAGTCTCACAGCTCCAGTGACCCGGGTTCAGTTCTGTTTACTGCCACAGTCTCACAGCTCCAGTGTCCCGGGTTCGGTTCTGTTTACTGCCACAGTCTCACAGCTCCAGTGACCTGGGTTCGGTTCTGTTTACTGCCACAGTCTCACAGCTCCAGTGACCTGGGTTCGGTTCTGTTTACTGCCACAGTCTCACAGCTCCAGTGACCTGGGTTCGGTTCTGTTTACTGTCACAGTCTCACAGCTCCAGTGACCTGGGTTCGGTTCTGTTTACTGCCACAGTCTCACAGCTCCAGTGACCTGGGTTCGGTTCTGTTTACTGCCACAGTCTCACAGCTCCAGTGACCTGGGTTCGGTTCTGTTTACTGCCACAGTCTCACAGCTCCAGTGACCTGGGTTCGGTTCTGTTTACTGCCACAGTCTCACAGCTCCAGTGACCTGGGTTCGGTTCTGTTTACTGCCACAGTCTCACAGCTCCAGTGACCTGGGTTCGGTTCTGTTTACTGCCACAGTCTCACAGCTCCAGTGACCTGGGTTCGGTTCTGTTTACTGCCACAGTCTCACAGCTCCAGTGACCCGGGTTCAGTTCTGTTTACTGCCACAGTCTCACAGCTCCAGTGTCCCGGGTTCGGTTCTGTTTACTGCCACAGTCTCACAGCTCCAGTGACCTGGGTTCGGTTCTGTTTACTGTCACAGTCTCACAGCTCCAGTGACCCGGGTTCAGTTCTGTTTACTGCCACAGTCTCACAGCTCCAGTGTCCCGGGTTCGGTTCCGTTTACTGCCACAGTCTCACAGCTCCAGTGACCCGGGTTCGGTTCTGTTTACTGCCAAAGTCTCACAGCTCCAGTGTCCCGGGTTCGGTTCTGTTTACTGCCACAGTCTCACAGCTCCAGTGACCTGGGTTCGGTTCTGTTTACTGCCACAGCCTCACAGCTCCAGTGTCCCGGGTTCGGTTCTGGGGACTGCCACAGTCTCACAGCTCCAGTGACCTGGGTTCGGTTCTGTTTACTGCCACAGTCTCACAGCTCCCGTGACCTGGGTTCGGTTCTGTTTACTGCCACAGTCTCACTGCTCCAGTGACCTGGGTTCGGTTCTGTTTACTGCCACAGTCTCACAGCTCCAGTGACCCGGGTTCGGTTCTGTTTACTGCCACAGTCTCACAGCTCCAGTGACCTGGGTTCGGTTCTGTTTACTGCCACAGTCTCACAGCTCCAGTGTCCCGGGTTCGGTTCTGTTTACTGCCACAGTCTCACAGCTCCAGTGACCTGGGTTCGGTTCTGTTTACTGCCACAGTCTCACAGCTCCAGTGTCCTGGGTTCGGTTCTGTTTACTGCCACAGTCTCACAGCTCCAGTGACCCGGGTTCGGTTCTGTTTACTGCCACAGTCTCACAGCTCCGGTGACCTGGGTTCGGTTCTGTTTACTGCCATAGTCTCACAGCTCCAGTGACCCGGGTTTGGTTCTGTTTACTGTCACAGTCTCACAGCTCCAGTGTCCTGGGTTCGGTTCTGTTTACTGTCACAGTCTCACAGCTCCAGTGACCTGGGTTCGGTTCTGTTTACTGCCACAGTCTCACAGCTCCAGTGACCTGGGTTCGGTTCTGTTTGCTGCCACAGCCTCACAGCTCCAGTGACCTGGGTTCAGTTCTGTTTACTGCCACAGTCTCACAGCTCCAGTGACCCGGGTTCGGTTCTGTTTACTGCCACAGCCTCACAGCTCCAGTGACCTGGGTTCGGTTCTGTTTACTGTCACAGTCTCACAGCTCCAGTGACCTGGGTTCGGTTCTGTTTACTGCCACAGTCTCACAGCTCCAGTGACCCGGGTTCAGTTCTGTTTACTGCCACAGTCTCACAGCTCCAGTGACCCGGGTTCTGTTCTGTTTACTGCCACAGTCTCACAGCTCCGGTGACCCGGGTTCGGTTCTGTTTACTGCCACAGTCTCACAGCTCCAGTGACCCGGGTTCGGTTCTGTTTACTGCCACAGTCTCACAGCTCCGGTGACCCGGGTTCGGTTCTGTTTACTGCCACAGTCTCACAGCTCCAGTGACCCGGGTTCGGTTCTGTTTACTGCCACAGTCTCACAGCTCCGGTGACCCGGGTTCGGTTCTGTTTACTGCCACAGTCTCACAGCTCCAGTGACATGGGTTCGGTTCTGTTTACTGCCACAGTCTCACAGCTCCAGTGACCTGGGTTCGGTTCTGTTTACTGCCACAGTCTCACAGCTCCAGTGACATGGGTTCGGTTCTGTTTACTGCCACAGTCTCACAGCTCCGGTGACCCGGGTTCGGTTCTGTTTACTGCCACAGTCTCACAGCTCCAGTGACCCGGGTTCGGTTCTGTTTACTGCCACAGTCTCACAGCTCCAGTGACCCGGGTTCAGTTCTGTTTACTGCCACAGTCTCACAGCTCCAGTGTCCCGGGTTCGGTTCTGTTTACTGCCACAGTCTCACAGCTCCAGTGTCCCGGGTTCGGTTCTGTTTACTGCCACAGTCTCACAGCTCCAGTGTCCCGGGTTCGGTTCTGTTTACTGCCACAGTCTCACAGCTCCCGTGATCCGGGTTCGGTTCTGTTTACTGCCACAGTCTCACAGCTCCCGTGACCCGGGTTCGGTTCTGCTAACTGCCACAGTCTCACAGCTCCAGTGTCCCGGGTTCGGTTCTGTTTACTGTCACAGTCTCACAGCTCCAGTGTCCCGGGTTCGGTTCTGTTTACTGTCACAGTCTCACAGCTCCAGTGTCCTGGATTCGGTTCTGTTTACTGCCACAGTCTCACAGCTCCAGTGTCCCGGGTTCGGTTCTGTTTACTGCCACAGTCTCACAGCTCCAGTGTCCCGGGTTCGGTTCTGTTTACTGCCACAGTCTCACAGCTCCAGTGACCCGGGTTCGGTTCTGTTTACTGCCACAGTCTCACAGCTCCAGTGACCCGGGTTCGGTTCTGTTTACTGTCACAGTCTCACAGCTCCAGTGTCCTGGGTTCGGTTCTGTTTACTGCCACAGTCTCACAGCTCCAGTGTCCCGGGTTCGGTTCTGTTTACTGTCACAGTCTCACAGCTCCAGTGTCCTGGGTTCGGTTCTGTTTACTGCCACAGTCTCACAGCTCCAGTGTCCCGGGTTCGGTTCTGTTTACTGCCACAGTCTCACAGCTCCAGTGTCCCGGGTTCGGTTCTGTTTACTGTCACAGTCTCACAGCTCCAGTGTCCTGGGTTCAGTTCTGTTTACTGCCACAGTCTCACAGCTCCAGTGTCCTGGGTTCGGTTCTGGGGACTGCCACAGTCACACAGCTCCAGTGACCCGGGTTCGGTTCTGTTTACTGCCACAGTCTCACAGCTCCAGTGTCCCGGGTTCGGTTCTGTTTACTGTCACAGTCTCACAGCTCCAGTGACCTGGGTTCGGTTCTGTTTACTGCCACAGTCTCACAGCTCCAGTGACCTGGGTTCGGTTCTGTTTACTGCCACAGTCTCACAGCTCCAGTGACCTGGGTTCAGTTCTGTTTACTGCCACAGTCTCACAGCTCCAGTGACCTGGGTTCGGTTCTGTTTACTGCCACAGTCTCACAGCTCCAGTGACCTGGGTTCGGTTCTGTTTACTGCCACAGTCTCACAGCTCCAGTGACCTGGGTTCGGTTCTGTTTACTGCCACAGTCTCACAGCTCCAGTGACCTGGGTTCGGTTCTGTTTACTGCCACAGTCTCACAGCTCCAGTGACCCGGGTTCAGTTCTGTTTACTGCCACAGTCTCACAGCTCCAGTGTCCCGGGTTCGGTTCTGTTTACTGCCACAGTCTCACAGCTCCAGTGACCTGGGTTCGGTTCTGTTTACTGTCACAGTCTCACAGCTCCAGTGACCCGGGTTCAGTTCTGTTTACTGCCACAGTCTCACAGCTCCAGTGTCCCGGGTTCGGTTCCGTTTACTGCCACAGTCTCACAGCTCCAGTGACCCGGGTTCGGTTCTGTTTACTGCCAAAGTCTCACAGCTCCAGTGTCCCGGGTTCGGTTCTGTTTACTGCCACAGTCTCACAGCTCCAGTGACCTGGGTTCGGTTCTGTTTACTGCCACAGCCTCACAGCTCCAGTGTCCCGGGTTCGGTTCTGGGGACTGCCACAGTCTCACAGCTCCAGTGACCTGGGTTCGGTTCTGTTTACTGCCACAGTCTCACAGCTCCCGTGACCTGGGTTCGGTTCTGTTTACTGCCACAGTCTCACTGCTCCAGTGACCTGGGTTCGGTTCTGTTTACTGCCACAGTCTCACAGCTCCAGTGACCCGGGTTCGGTTCTGTTTACTGCCACAGTCTCACAGCTCCAGTGACCTGGGTTCGGTTCTGTTTACTGCCACAGTCTCACAGCTCCAGTGTCCCGGGTTCGGTTCTGTTTACTGCCACAGTCTCACAGCTCCAGTGACCTGGGTTCGGTTCTGTTTACTGCCACAGTCTCACAGCTCCAGTGTCCTGGGTTCGGTTCTGTTTACTGCCACAGTCTCACAGCTCCAGTGACCCGGGTTCGGTTCTGTTTACTGCCACAGTCTCACAGCTCCGGTGACCTGGGTTCGGTTCTGTTTACTGCCACAGTCTCACAGCTCCAGTGACCCGGGTTTGGTTCTGTTTACTGTCACAGTCTCACAGCTCCAGTGTCCTGGGTTCGGTTCTGTTTACTGTCACAGTCTCACAGCTCCAGTGACCTGGGTTCGGTTCTGTTTACTGCCACAGTCTCACAGCTCCAGTGACCTGGGTTCGGTTCTGTTTGCTGCCACAGCCTCACAGCTCCAGTGACCTGGGTTCAGTTCTGTTTACTGCCACAGTCTCACAGCTCCAGTGACCCGGGTTCGGTTCTGTTTACTGCCACAGCCTCACAGCTCCAGTGACCTGGGTTCGGTTCTGTTTACTGTCACAGTCTCACAGCTCCAGTGACCTGGGTTCGGTTCTGTTTACTGCCACAGTCTCACAGCTCCAGTGACCCGGGTTCAGTTCTGTTTACTGCCACAGTCTCACAGCTCCAGTGACCCGGGTTCTGTTCTGTTTACTGCCACAGTCTCACAGCTCCGGTGACCCGGGTTCGGTTCTGTTTACTGCCACAGTCTCACAGCTCCAGTGACCCGGGTTCGGTTCTGTTTACTGCCACAGTCTCACAGCTCCGGTGACCCGGGTTCGGTTCTGTTTACTGCCACAGTCTCACAGCTCCAGTGACCCGGGTTCGGTTCTGTTTACTGCCACAGTCTCACAGCTCCGGTGACCCGGGTTCGGTTCTGTTTACTGCCACAGTCTCACAGCTCCAGTGACATGGGTTCGGTTCTGTTTACTGCCACAGTCTCACAGCTCCAGTGACCTGGGTTCGGTTCTGTTTACTGCCACAGTCTCACAGCTCCAGTGACATGGGTTCGGTTCTGTTTACTGCCACAGTCTCACAGCTCCGGTGACCCGGGTTCGGTTCTGTTTACTGCCACAGTCTCACAGCTCCAGTGACCCGGGTTCGGTTCTGTTTACTGCCACAGTCTCACAGCTCCAGTGACCCGGGTTCAGTTCTGTTTACTGCCACAGTCTCACAGCTCCAGTGTCCCGGGTTCGGTTCTGTTTACTGCCACAGTCTCACAGCTCCAGTGTCCCGGGTTCGGTTCTGTTTACTGCCACAGTCTCACAGCTCCAGTGTCCCGGGTTCGGTTCTGTTTACTGCCACAGTCTCACAGCTCCCGTGATCCGGGTTCGGTTCTGTTTACTGCCACAGTCTCACAGCTCCCGTGACCTGGGTTCGGTTCTGCTAACTGCCACAGTCTCACAGCTCCAGTGTCCCGGGTTCGGTTCTGTTTACTGTCACAGTCTCACAGCTCCAGTGTCCTGGATTCGGTTCTGTTTACTGCCACAGTCTCACAGCTCCAGTGTCCCGGGTTCGGTTCTGTTTACTGCCACAGTCTCACAGCTCCAGTGTCCCGGGTTCGGTTCTGTTTACTGCCACAGTCTCACAGCTCCAGTGACCCGGGTTCGGTTCTGTTTACTGCCACAGTCTCACAGCTCCAGTGACCCGGGTTCGGTTCTGTTTACTGTCACAGTCTCACAGCTCCAGTGTCCTGGGTTCGGTTCTGTTTACTGCCACAGTCTCACAGCTCCAGTGTCCCGGGTTCGGTTCTGTTTACTGTCACAGTCTCACAGCTCCAGTGTCCTGGGTTCGGTTCTGTTTACTGCCACAGTCTCACAGCTCCAGTGTCCCGGGTTCGGTTCTGTTTACTGCCACAGTCTCACAGCTCCAGTGTCCCGGGTTCGGTTCTGTTTACTGTCACAGTCTCACAGCTCCAGTGTCCTGGGTTCAGTTCTGTTTACTGCCACAGTCTCACAGCTCCAGTGTCCTGGGTTCGGTTCTGGGGACTGCCACAGTCACACAGCTCCAGTGACCCGGGTTCGGTTCTGTTTACTGCCACAGTCTCACAGCTCCAGTGTCCCGGGTTCGGTTCTGTTTACTGCCACAGTCTCACAGCTCCAGTGACCTGGGTTCGGTTCTGTTTACTGCCACAGTCTCACAGCTCCACTGTCCCGGGTTCAGTTCTGTTTACTGCCACAGTCTCACAGCTCCAGTGTCCTGGGTTCGGTTCTGGGGACTGCCACAGTCACACAGCTCCAGTGACCCGGGTTCGGTTCTGTTTAATGCCACAGTCTCACAGCTCCAGTGTCCCGGGTTCGGTTCTGTTTACTGCCACAGTCTCACAGCTCCAGTGACCTGGGTTCGGTTCTGTTTACTGCCACAGTCTCACAGCTCCACTGTCCCGGGTTCAGTTCTGTTTACTGCCACAGTCTCACAGCTCCAGTGTCCCGGGTTCGGTTCTGTTTACTGCCACAGTCTCACAGCTCCAGTGTCCCGGGTTCGGTTCTGTTTACTGCCACAGTCTCACAGCTCCAGTGTCCCGGGTTCGGTTCTGTTTACCGCCACAGTCTCACAGCTCCAGTGACCCGGGTTCGGTTCTGTTTACTGCCACAGTCTCACAGCTCCAGTGTCCCGGGTTCGGTTCTGTTTACTGCCACAGTCTCACAGCTCCAGTGTCCCGGGTTCAGTTCTGTTTACTGCCACAGTCTCACAGCTCCAGTGACCCGGGTTCAGTTTTGTTTACTGCCACAGTCTCACAGCTCCAGTGTCCCGGGTTCGGTTCTGTTTACTGTCACAGTCTCACAGCTCCAGTGACCCGGGTTCAGTTCTGTTTACTGCCACAGTCTCACAGCTCCAGTGACCCGGGTTCGGTTCTGTTTACTGCCACAGTCTCACAGCTCCAGTGACCTGGGTTCGGTTCTGTTTACTGCCACAGTCTCACAGCTCCAGTGACCTGGGTTCGGTTCTGTTTACTGCCACAGTCTCACAGCTCCAGTGACCTGGGTTCGGTTCTGTTTACTGCCACAGTCTCACAGCTCCAGTGACCTGGGTTCGGTTCTGTTTACTGCCACAGTCTCACAGCTCCAGTGTCCCGGGTTCGGTTCTGTTTACTGCCACAGTCTCACAGCTCCAGTGACCTGGGTTCGGTTCTGTTTACTGCCACAGTCTCACAGCTCCAGTGTCCCGGGTTCGGTTCTGTTTACTGCCACAGCCTCACAGCTCCAGTGACCTGGGTTCGGTTCTGTTTACTGCCACAGTCTCACAGCTCCAGTGACCTGGGTTCGGTTCTGTTTACTGTCACAGTCTCACAGCTCCAGTGACCTGGGTTCGGTTCTGTTTACTGCCACAGTCTCACAGCTCCAGTGACCCGGGTTCGGTTCTGTTTACTGCCACAGTCTCACCGCTCCAGTGACCTGGGTTCGGTTCTGTTTACTGCCACAGTCTCACAGCTCCAGTGACCTGGGTTCGGTTCTGTTTACTGCCACAGCCTCACAGCTCCAGTGTCCCGGGTTCGGTTCTGGGGACTGCCACAGTCTCACAGCTCCAGTGACCTGGGTTCGGTTCTGTTTACTGCCACAGTCTCACAGCTCCAGTGACCCGGGTTTGGTTCTGTTTACTGCCAGAGTCTCACAGCTCCGGTGACCTGGGTTCGGTTCTGTTTACTGCCACAGTCTCACAGCTCCAGTGACCCGGGTTTGGTTCTGTTTACTGTCACAGTCTCACAGCTCCAGTGACCTGGGTTCGGTTCTGTTTACTGCCACAGTCTCACAGCTCCAGTGTCCTGGGTTCGGTTCTGTTTACTGTCACAGTCTCACAGCTCCAGTGACCTGGGTTCGGTTCTGTTTACTGCCACAGTCTCACAGCTCCAGTGACCTGGGTTCGGTTCTGTTTACTGCCACAGTCTCACAGCTCCAGTGACCCGGGTTCGGTTCTGTTTACTGCCACAGCCTAACAGCTCCAGTGACCTGGGTTCGGTTCTGTTTACTGTCACAGTCTCACAGCTCCAGTGACCCGGGTTCGGTTCTGTTTACTGCCACAGTCTCACAGCTCCAGTGACCCGGGTTCGGTTCTGTTTACTGCCACAGTCTCACAGCTCCGGTGACCCGGGTTCGGTTCTGTTTACTGCCACAGTCTCACAGCTCCAGTGACATGGGTTCGGTTGTGTTTACTGCCACAGTCTCACAGCTCCGGTGACCCGGGTTCGGTTCTGTTTAATGCCACAGTCTCACAGATCCAGTGACCCGGGTTCGGTTCTGTTTACTGCCACAGTCTCACAGCTCCGGTGACCCGGGTTCGGTTCTGTTTACTGCCACAGTCTCACAGCTCCAGTGACCCGGGTTCGGTTCTGTTTACTGCCACAGTCTCACAGCTCCAGTGACATGGGTTCGGTTCTGTTTACTGCCACAGCCTCACAGCTCCAGTGACCCGGGTTCGGTTCTGTTTACTGCCACAGCCTCACAGATCCAGTGACCCGGGTTCGGTTCTGTTTACTGCCACAGTCTCACAGCTCCAGTGACCTGGGTTCGGTTCTGTTTACTGCCACAGTCTCACAGCTCCAGTGACCCGGGTTCGGTTCTGTTTACTGCCACAGTCTCACAGCTCCAGTGACCTGGGTTCGGTTCTGTTTACTGCCACAGTCTCACAGCTCCAGTGTCCCGGGTTCGGTTCTGTTTACTGCCACAGTCTCACAGCTCCCGTGACCCGGGTTCGGTTCTGTTTACTGCCACAGTCTCACAGCTCCAGTGACCGGGTTCGGTTCTGCTAACTGCCACAGTCTCACAGCTCCAGTGTCCCGGGTTCGGTTCTGTTTACTGTCACAGTCTCACAGCGCCAGTGTCCTGGGTTCGGTTCTGTTTACTGCCACAGTCTCACAGCTCCAGTGTCCCGGGTTCGGTTCTGTTTACTGCCACAGTCTCACAGCTCCAGTGTCCCGGGTTCGGTTCTGTTTACTGTCACAGTCTCACAGCTCCAGTGTCCTGGGTTTGGTTCTGTTTACTGCCACAGTCTCACAGCTCCAGTGTCCCGGGTTCGGTTCTGTTTACTGCCACAGTCTCACAGCTCCAGTGTCCCGGGTTCGGTTCTGTTTACTGTCACAGTCTCACAGCTCCAGTGTCCTGGGTTCGGTTCTGTTTACTGCCACAGTCTCACAGCTCCAGTGTCCCGTGTTCGGTTCTGTTTACTGCCACAGTCTCACAGCTCCAGTGTCCTGGGTTCGGTTCTGGGGACTGCCACAGTCACACAGCTCCAGTGACCCGGGTTCGGTTCTGTTTAATGCCACAGTGTCACAGCTCCAGTGACCCGGGTTCGGTTCTGTTTAATGCCACAGTGTCACAGCTCCAGTGACCTGGGTTCGGTTCTGTTTACTGCCACAGTCTCACAGCTTCAGTGACCCGGGTTCGGTTCTGTTTACTGCCACAGTCTCACAGCTCCAGTGTCCCGGGTTCGGTTCTGTTTACTGCCACAGTCTCACAGCTCCAGTGACCTGGGTTCGGTTCTGTTTACTGCCACAGTCTCACAGCTCCAGTGACCCGGGTTCGGTTCTGTTTACTGCCACAGTCTCACAGCTCCAGTGTCCCCGGTTCGGTTCTGTTTACTGCCACAGTCTCACAGCTCCAGTGTCCCGAGTTCGGTTCTGTTTACTGCCACAGTCTCACAGCTCCAGTGACCTGGGTTCGGTTCTGTTTACTGCCACAGTCTCACAGCTCCAATGTCCCGGGTTCAGTTCTGTTTACTGCCACAGTCTCACAGCTCCAGTGTCCCGGGTTCGGTTCTGTTTACTGCCACAGTCTCACAGCTCCAGTGTCCCGGGTTCGGTTCTGTTTACTGCCACAGTCTCACAGCTCCAGTGACCCGGGTTCGGTTCTGTTTACTGCCACAGTCTCACAGCTCCAGTGTCCCGGGTTCGGTTCTGTTTACTGCCACAGTCTCACAGCTCCAGTGACCTGGGTTCGGTTCTGTTTACTGCCACAGTCTCACAGCTCCAGTGTCCCGGGTTCGGTTCTGTTTACTGCCACAGTCTCACACCTCCCGTGTCCCGGGTTCGGTTCTGTTTACTGCCACAGTCTCACAGCTCCAGTGACCCGGGTTCAGTTCTGTTTACTGCCACAGTCTCACAGCTCCAGTGTCCCGGGTTCGGTTCTGTTTACTGTCACAGTCTCACAGCTCCAGTGACCCGGGTTCAGTTCTGTTTACTGCCACAGTCTCACAGCTCCAGAGTCCCGGGTTCGGTTCTGTTTACTGCCACAGTCTCACAGCTCCAGTGACCTGGGTTCGGTTCTGTTTACTGCCACAGTCTCACAGCTCCAGTGACCCGGGTTCGGTTCTGTTTACTACCACAGTCTCACAGCTCCAGTGACCCGGGTTCAGTTCTGTTTACTGCCACAGTCTCACAGCTCCAGTGTCCCGGGTTCGGTTCTGTTTACTGCCACAGTCTCACAGCTCCAGTGACCTGGGTTCGGTTCTGTTTACTGCCACAGTCTCACAGCTCCAGTGACCTGGGTTCGGTTCTGTTTACTGTCACAGTCTCACAGCTCCAGTGACCTGGGTTCGGTTCTGTTTACTGTCACAGTCTCACAGCTCCAGTGTCCCGGGTTCGGTTCTGTTTACTGCCACAGTCTCACAGCTCCAGTGTCCCGGGTTCGGTTCTGTTTTCTGCCACAGTCTCACAGCTCCAGTGACCTGGGTTCGGTTCTGTTTACTGCCACAGTCTCACAGCTCCAGTGACCCGGGTTCGGTTCTGTTTACTGCCACAGTCTCACCGCTCCAGTGACCTGGGTTCGGTTCTGTTTACTGCCACAGTCTCACAGCTCCAGTGACCTGGGTTCGGTTCTGTTTACTGCCACAGCCTCACAGCTCCAGTGTCCCGGGTTCGGTTCTGGGGACTGCCACAGTCTCACAGCTCCAGTGACCTGGGTTCGGTTCTGTTTACTGCCACAGTCTCACAGCTCCAGTGACCCGGGTTCGGTTCTGTTTACTGCCACTGTCTCACAGTTCCGGTGACCTGGGTTCGGTTCTGTTTACTGCCACAGTCTCACAGCTCCAGTGACCCGGGTTTGGTTCTGTTTACTGTCACAGTCTCACAGCTCCAGTGTCCTGGGTTCGGTTCTGTTTACTGTCACAGTGTCACAGCTCCAGTGACCTGGGTTCGGTTCTGTTTACTGCCACAGTCTCACAGCTCCAGTGACCTGGGTTCGGTTCTGTTTACTGCCACAGTCTCACAGCTCCAGTGACCCGGGTTCGGTTCTGTTTACTGCCCCAGCCTCACAGCTCCAGTGACCTGGGTTCGGTTCTGTTTACTGTCACAGTCTCACAGCTCCAGTGACCTGGGTTCGGTTCTGTTTACTGCCACAGTCTCACAGCTCCAGTGACCCGGGTTCAGTTCTGTTTACTGCCACAGTCTCACAGCTCCAGTGACCCGGGTTCGGTTCTGTTTACTGCCACAGTCTCACAGCTCCGGTGACCCGGGTTCGGTTCTGTTTACTGCCACAGTCTCACAGCTCCAGTGACCCGGGTTCAGTTCTGTTTACTGCCACAGTCTCACAGCTCCAGTGACCCGGGTTCGGTTCTGTTTACTGCCACAGTCTCACAGCTCCGGTGACCCGGGTTCGGTTCTGTTTACTGCCACAGTCTCACAGCTCCAGTGCCCCGGGTTCAGTTCTGTTTACTGCCACAGTCTCACAGCTCCAGTGACCCGGGTTCGGTTCTGTTTACTGCCACAGTCTCACAGCTCCGGTGACCCGGGTTCGGTTCTGTTTACTGCCACAGTCTCACAGCTCCGGTGACCCGGGTTCGGTTCTGTTTACTGCCACAGTCTCACAGCTCCAGTGACATGGGTTCGGTTCTGTTTACTGCCACAGTCTCACAGCTCCGGTGACCCGGGTTCGGTTCTGTTTACTGCCACAGTCTCACAGCTCCAGTGACCCGGGTTCGGTTCTGTTTACTGTCACAGTCTCACAGCTCCGGTGACCCGGGTTCGGTTCTGTTTACTGCCACAGTCTCACAGCTCCAGTGACCCGGGTTCGGTTCTGTTTACTCCCACAGTCTCACAGCTCCAGTGACATGGGTTCGGTTCTGTTTACTGCCACAGCCTCACAGCTCCAGTGACCCGGGTTCGGTGCTGTTTACTGCCACAGCCTCACAGCTCCAGTGACCCGGGTTCGGTTCTGTTTACTGCCACAGTCTCACAGCTCCAGTGACCTGGTTCGGTTCTGTTTACTGCCACAGTCTCACAGCTCCAGTGACCCGGGTTCAGTTCTGTTTACTGCCACAGTCTCACAGATCCAGTGACCGGGTTCGGTTCTGTTTACTGCCACAGTCTCACAGCTCCAGTGTCCCGGGTTCGGTTCTGCGTACTGCCACAGTCTCACAGCTCCAGTGACCTGGGTTCGGTTCTGTTTACTGCCACAGCCTCACAGCTCCAGTGTCCCGGGTTCGGTTCTGCGTACTGCCACAGTCTCACAGCTCCAGTGTCCCGGGTTCAGTTCTGTTTACTGCCACAGTCTCACAGCTCCAGTGTCCTGGGTTCGGTTCTGGGGACTGCCACAGTCTCACAGCTCCAGTGACCCGGGTTCGGTCCTGTTTACTCCACAGTCTCACAGCTCCAGTGTCCCGGGTTCAGTTCTGTTTACTGCCACAGTCTCACAGCTCCAGTGACCTGGGTTCGGTTCTGTTTACTGCCACAGCCTCACAGCTCCAGTGACCCGGGTTCGGTTCTGTTTACTGCCACAGTCTCACAGCTCCAGTGACCCGGGTTCGGTTCTGTTTACTGCCACAGTCTCACAGCTCCAGTGTCCCGGGTTCGGTTCTGTTTCCTGCCACAGTCTCACAGCTCCAGTGACCCGGGTTCGGTTCTGTTTACTGCCACAGCCTCACAGCTCCAGTGTCCCGGGTTCGGTTCTGGGGACTGCCACAGTCTCACAGCTCCAGTGACCTGGGTTCGGTTCTGTTTACTGCCACAGTCTCACAGCTCCAGTGACCCGGGTTCGGTTCTGTTTACTGCCACTCTCTCACAGGTCCGGTGACCTGGGTTCGGTTCTGTTTACTGCCACAGTCTCACAGCTCCAGTGACCCGGGTTTGGTTCTGTTTACTGTCACAGTCTCACAGCTCCAGTGTCCTGGGTTCGGTTCTGTTTACTGTCACAGTGTCACAGCTCCAGTGACCTGGGTTCGGTTCTGTTTACTGCCACAGTCTCACAGCTCCAGTGACCTGGGTTCGGTTCTGTTTACTGCCACAGTCTCACAGCTCCAGTGACCCGGGTTCGGTTCTGTTTACTGCCCCAGCCTCACAGCTCCAGTGACCTGGGTTCGGTTCTGTTTACTGTCACAGTCTCACAGCTCCAGTGACCTGGGTTCGGTTCTGTTTACTGCCACAGTCTCACAGCTCCAGTGACCCGGGTTCAGTTCTGTTTACTGCCACAGTCTCACAGCTCCAGTGACCCGGGTTCGGTTCTGTTTACTGCCACAGTCTCACAGCTCCGGTGACCCGGGTTCGGTTCTGTTTACTGCCACAGTCTCACAGCTCCAGTGACCCGGGTTCGGTTCTGTTTACTGCCACAGTCTCACAGCTCCGGTGACCCGGGTTCGGTTCTGTTTACTGCCACAGTCTCACAGCTCCAGTGACATGGGTTCGGTTCTGTTTACTGCCACAGTCTCACAGCTCCGGTGACCCGGGTTCGGTTCTGTTTACTGCCACAGTCTCACAGCTCCAGTGACCCGGGTTCGGTTCTGTTTACTGTCACAGTCTCACAGCTCCGGTGACCCGGGTTCGGTTCTGTTTACTGCCACAGTCTCACAGCTCCAGTGACCCGGGTTCGGTTCTGTTTACTGCCACAGTCTCACAGCTCCAGTGACATGGGTTCGGTTCTGTTTACTGCCACAGCCTCACAGCTCCAGTGACCCGGGTTCGGTGCTGTTTACTGCCACAGCCTCACAGCTCCAGTGACCCGGGTTCGGTTCTGTTTACTGCCACAGTCTCACAGCTCCAGTGACCTGGTTCGGTTCTGTTTACTGCCACAGTCTCACAGCTCCAGTGACCCGGGTTCAGTTCTGTTTACTGCCACAGTCTCACAGATCCAGTGACCGGGTTCGGTTCTGTTTACTGCCACAGTCTCACAGATCCAGTGACCGGGTTCGGTTCTGTTTACTGCCACAGTCTCACAGCTCCAGTGACATGGGTTCGGTTCTGTTTACTGCCACAGTCTCACAGCTCCAGTGACCTGGGTTCGGTTCTGTTTACTGCCACAGCCTCACAGCTCCAGTGTCCCGGGTTCGGTTCTGCGTACTGCCACAGTCTCACAGCTCCAGTGTCCCGGGTTCAGTTCTGTTTACTGCCACAGTCTCACAGCTCCAGTGTCCTGGGTTCGGTTCTGGGGACTGCCACAGTCTCACAGCTCCAGTGACCCGGGTTCGGTCCTGTTTACTCCACAGTCTCACAGCTCCAGTGTCCCGGGTTCAGTTCTGTTTACTGCCACAGTCTCACAGCTCCAGTGACCTGGGTTCGGTTCTGTTTACTGCCACAGCCTCACAGCTCCAGTGACCCGGGTTCGGTTCTGTTTAATGCCACAGTCTCACAGCTCCAGTGACCCGGGTTCGGTTCTGTTTACTGCCACAGTCTCACAGCTCCAGTGTCCCGGGTTCGGTTCTGTTTCCTGCCACAGTCTCACAGCTCCAGTGACCCGGGTTCGGTTCTGTTTACTGCCACAGTCTCACAGCTCCAGTGTCCCGGGTTCGTTTCTGTTTACTGCCACAGTCTCACAGCTCCAGTGACCCGGGTTCAGTTCTGTTTACTGCCACAGTCTCACAGCTCCAGTGTCCCGGGTTCGGTTCTGTTTACTGCCACAGTCTCACAGCTCCAGTGACCTGGGTTCGGTTCTGTTTACTGCCACAGTCTCACAGCTCCAGTGACCTGGGTTCGGTTCTGTTTACTGCCACAGTCTCACAGCTCCAGTGACCCGGGTTCGGTTCTGTTTACTGCCACAGTCTCACAGCTCCAGTGACCTGGGTTCGGTTCTGTTTACTGCCACAGTCTCACAGCTCCAGTGACCCGGGTTCGGTTCTGTTTACTGCCACAGTCTCACAGCTCCAGTGACCTGGGTTCGGTTCTGTTTACTGCCACAGTCTCACAGCTCCAGTGACCCGGGTTCGGTTCTGTTTACTGCCACAGTCTCACAGCACCAGTGTCCCGGGTTCGGTTCTGTTTACTGCCACAGTCTCACAGCTCCAGTGTCCTGGGTTCGGTTCTGTTTACTGTCACAGTCTCACAGCTCCAGTGACTCGGGTTCAGTTCTGTTTACTGCCACAGTCTCACAGCTCCAGTGTCCCGGGTTCGGTTCTGTTTACTGCCACAGTCTCACAGCTCCAGTGACCTGGGTTCGGTTCTATTTACTGCCACAGCCTCACAGCTCCAGTGACCTGGGTTCGGTTCTATTTACTGCCACAGCCTCACAGCTCCAGTGACCTGGGTTCGGTTCTGTTTACTGCCACAGTCTCACAGCTCCAGTGTCCCGGGTTCGGTTCTGTTTACTGCCACAGTCTCACAGCTCCAGTGTCCCGGGTTCGGTTCTGTTTACTGCCACAGTCTCACAGCTCCAGTGACCTGGGTTCAGTTCTGTTTACTGCCACAGTCTCACAGCTCCAGTGACCCGGGTTCAGTTCTGTTTACTGCCACAGTCTCACAGCTCCAGTGTCCCGGGTTCGGTTCAGTTTACTGCCACAGTCTCACAGCTCCAGTGACCTGGGTTCGGTTCTGTTTACTGCCACAGTCTCACAGCTCCAGTGACCCGGGATCGGTTCTGTTTACTGCCACAGTCTCACAGCTCCAGTGTCCTGGGTTCGGTTCTGTTTACTGCCACAGTCTCACAGCTCCAGTGTCCCGGGTTCAGTTCTGTTTACTGCCACAGTCTCACAGCTCCAGTGACCCGGGTTCAGTTCTGTTTACTGCCACAGTCTCACAGCTCCAGTGTCCCGCGTTCGGTTCTGTTTACTGCCACAGTCTCACAGCTCCAGTGTCCTGGGTTCGGTTCTGGGGACTGCCACAGTCTCACAGCTCCAGTGACCCGGGTTCGGTTCTGTTTACTGCCACAGTCTCACAGCTCCAGTGTCCCGGGTTCAGTTCTGTTTACTGCCACAGTCTCACAGCTCCAGTGTCCCGGGTTCGGTTCTGTTTACTGCCACAGTCTCACAGCTCCAGTGTCCCGGGTTCGGTTCTGTTTACTGCCACAGTCTCACAGCTCCAGTGACCCGGGTTCGGTTCTGTTTACTGCCACAGTCTCACAGCTCCAGTGTCCCGGGTTCAGTTCTGTTTACTGCCACAGTCTCACAGCTCCAGTGTCCCGGGTTCAGTTCTGTTTACTGCCACAGTCTCACAGCTCCAGTGACCTGGGTTCAGTTCTGTTTACTGCCACAGTCTCACAGCTCCAGTGACCTGGGTTCGGTTCTGTTTACTGCCACAGCCTCACAGCTCCAGTGACCTGGGTTCGGTTCTGTTTACTGCCACAGTCTCACAGCTCCAGTGACCTGGGTTCGGTTCTGTTTACTGCCACAGTCTCACAGCTCCAGTGACCTGGGTTCGGTTCTGTTTACTGCCACAGTCTCACAGCTCCAGTGACCTGGGTTCGGTTCTGTTTACTGCCACAGTCTCACAGCTCCAGTGACCTGGGTTCGGTTCTGTTTACTGCCACAGCCTCACAGCTCCAGTGTCCTGGGTTCAGTTCTGTTTACTGCCACAGTCTCACAGCTCCAGTGACATGGGTTCGGTTCTGTTTACTGCCACAGCCTCACAGCTCCAGTGACCTGGGTTCGGTTCTGTTTACTGCCACAGTCTCACAGCTCCAGTGACCTGGGTTCGGTTCTGTTTACTGCCACAGCCTCACAGCTCCAGTGTCCTGGGTTCAGTTCTGTTTACTGCCACAGTCTCACAGCTCCAGTGACATGGGTTCGGTTCTGTTTACTGCCACAGCCTCACAGCTCCAGTGACATGGGTTCGGTTCTGTTTACTGCCACAGCCTCACAGCTCCAGTGACCTGGGTTCGGTTCTGTTTACTGCCACAGTCTCACAGCTCCAGTGACCTGGGTTCGGTTCTGTTTACTGCCACAGCCTCACAGCTCCAGTGTCCTGGGTTCAGTTCTGTTTACTGCCACAGTCTCACAGCTCCAGTGACCCGGGTTCAGTTCTGTTTACTGCCACAGTCTCACAGCTCCAGTGTCCCGGGTTCGGTTCTGTTTACTGCCACAGTCTCACAGCTCCAGTGACCCGGGTTCGGTTCTGTTTTTTGCCACAGCCTCACAGCTCCAGTGTCCCGGGTTCGGTTCTGGGGACTGCCACAGTCTCACAGCTCCAGTGACCTGGGTTCGGTTCTGTTTACTGCCACAGTCTCACAGCTCCAGAGACCCGGGTTCGGTTCTGTTTACTGCCACAGTCTCACAGCTCCGGTGACCTGGGTTCGGTTCTGTTTACTGCCACAGTCTCACAGCTCCAGTGACCTGGGTTCGGTTCTGTTTACTGCCACAGTCTCACAGCTCCAGTCACCCGGGTTTGGTTCTGTTTACTGTCACAGTCTCACAGCTCCAGTGTCCTGGGTTCGGTTCTGTTTACTGTCACAGTCTCACAGCTCCAGAGACCTGGGTTCGGTTCTGTTTACTGCCACAGTCTCACAGCTCCAGTGACCTGGGTTCGGTTCTGTTTACTGCCACAGTCTCACAGCTCCAGTGACCCGGGTTCGGTTCTGTTTACTGCCACAGCCTCACAGCTCCAGTGACCTGGGTTCGGTTCTGTTTACTGTCACAGTCTCACAGCTCCAGTGACCTGGGTTCGGTTCTGTTTACTGCCACAGTCTCACAGCTCCAGTGACCCGGGTTCAGTTCTGTTTACTGCCACAGTCTCACAGCTCCAGTGACCCGGGTTCGGTTCTGTTTACTGCCACAGTCTCACAGCTCCGGTGACCCGGGTTCGGTTCTGTTTACTGCCACAGTCTCACAGCTCCAGTGTCCCGGGTTCGGTTCTGTTTACTGCCACAGTCTCACAGCTCCAGTGACCCGGGTTCGGTTCTGTTTACTGCCACAGCCTCACAGCTCCAGTGACCTGGGTTCGGTTCTGTTTACTGTCACAGTCTCACAGCTCCAGTGACCTGGGTTCGGTTCTGTTTACTGCCACAGTCTCACAGCTCCAGTGACCCGGGTTCAGTTCTGTTTACTGCCACAGTCTCACAGCTCCAGTGTCCCGAGTTCGGTTCTGTTTACTGCCACAGTCTCACAGCTCCAGTGTCCTGGGTTCGGTTCTGTTTACTGTCACAGTCTCACAGCTCCAGTGACTCGGGTTCAGTTCTGTTTACTGCCACAGTCTCACAGCTCCAGTGTCCCGGGTTCGGTTCTGTTTACTGCCACAGTCTCACAGCTCCAGTGACCTGGGTTCGGTTCTATTTACTGCCACAGCCTCACAGCTCCAGTGACCTGGGTTCGGTTCTATTTACTGCCACAGCCTCACAGCTCCAGTGACCTGGGTTCGGTTCTGTTTACTGCCACAGTCTCACAGCTCCAGTGTCCTGGGTTCGGTTCTGTTTACTGCCACAGTCTCACAGCTCCAGTGTCCCGGGTTCGGTTCTGGGGACTGCCACAGTCTCACAGCTCCAGTGACCCGGGATCGGTTCTGTTTACTGCCACAGTCTCACAGCTCCAGTGTCCTGGGTTCGGTTCTGTTTACTGCCACAGTCTCACAGCTCCAGTGTCCCGGGTTCAGTTCTGTTTACTGCCACAGTCTCACAGCTCCAGTGACCCGGGTTCAGTTCTGTTTACTGCCACAGTCTCACAGCTCCAGTGTCCCGCGTTCGGTTCTGTTTACTGCCACAGTCTCACAGCTCCAGTGTCCTGGGTTCGGTTCTGGGGACTGCCACAGTCTCACAGCTCCAGTGACCCGGGTTCGGTTCTGTTTACTGCCACAGTCTCACAGCTCCAGTGTCCCGGGTTCAGTTCTGTTTACTGCCACAGTCTCACAGCTCCAGTGTCCCGGGTTCGGTTCTGTTTACTGCCACAGTCTCACAGCTCCAGTGTCCCGGGTTCGGTTCTGTTTACTGCCACAGTCTCACAGTTCCAGTGACCCGGGTTCGGTTCTGTTTACTGCCACAGTCTCACAGCTCCAGTGTCCCGGGTTCAGTTCTGTTTACTGCCACAGTCTCACAGCTCCAGTGTCCCGGGTTCAGTTCTGTTTACTGCCACAGTCTCACAGCTCCAGTGACCTGGGTTCAGTTCTGTTTACTGCCACAGTCTCACAGCTCCAGTGACCTGGGTTCGGTTCTGTTTACTGCCACAGCCTCACAGCTCCAGTGACCTGGGTTCGGTTCTGTTTACTGCCACAGTCTCACAGCTCCAGTGACCTGGGTTCGGTTCTGTTTACTGCCACAGTCTCACAGCTCCAGTGACCTGGGTTCGGTTCTGTTTACTGCCACAGTCTCACAGCTCCAGTGACCTGGGTTCGGTTCTGTTTACTGCCACAGTCTCACAGCTCCAGTGACCTGGGTTCGGTTCTGTTTACTGCCACAGACTCACAGCTCCAGTGTCCTGGGTTCAGTTCTGTTTACTGCCACAGTCTCACAGCTCCAGTGACATGGGTTCGGTTCTGTTTACTGCCACAGCCTCACAGCTCCAGTGACCTGGGTTCGGTTCTGTTTACTGTCACAGTCTCACAGCTCCAGTGACCCGGGTTCGGTTCTGTTTACTGCCACAGTCTCACAGCTCCAGTGACCCGGGTTCAGTTCTGTTTACTGCCACAGTCTCACAGCTCCAGTGTCCCGGGTTCGGTTCTGTTTACTGCCACAGTCTCACAGCTCCAGTGACCCGGGTTCGGTTCTGTTTACTGCCACAGTCTCACAGCTCCAGTGACCTGGGTTCAGTTCTGTTTACTGCCACAGCCTCACAGCTCCAGTGTCCCGGGTTCGGTTCTGGGGACTGCCACAGTCTCACAGCTCCAGTGACCTGGGTTCGGTTCTGTTTACTGCCACAGTCTCACAGCTCCAGTGACCCGGGTTCGGTTCTGTTTACTGCCACAGTCTCACAGCTCCGGTGACCTGGGTTCGGTTCTGTTTACTGCCACAGTCTCACAGCTCCAGTGACCTGGGTTCGGTTCTGTTTACTGCCACAGTCTCACAGCTCCAGTCACCCGGGTTTGGTTCTGTTTACTGTCACAGTCTCACAGCTCCAGTGTCCTGGGTTCGGTTCTGTTTACTGTCACAGTCTCACAGCTCCAGAGACCTGGGTTCGGTTCTGTTTACTGCCACAGTCTCACAGCTCCAGTGACCTGGGTTCGGTTCTGTTTACTGCCACAGTCTCACAGCTCCAGTGACCCGGGTTCGGTTCTGTTTACTGCCACAGCCTCACAGCTCCAGTGACCTGGGTTCGGTTCTGTTTACTGTCACAGTCTCACAGCTCCAGTGACCTGGGTTCGGTTCTGTTTACTGCCACAGTCTCACAGCTCCAGTGACCCGGGTTCAGTTCTGTTTACTGCCACAGTCTCACAGCTCCAGTGACCCGGGTTCGGTTCTGTTTACTGCCACAGTCTCACAGCTCCGGTGACCCGGGTTCGGTTCTGTTTACTGCCACAGTCTCACAGCTCCAGTGTCCCGGGTTCGGTTCTGTTTACTGCCACAGTCTCACAGCTCCAGTGACCCGGGTTCGGTTCTGTTTACTGCCACAGCCTCACAGCTCCAGTGACCCGGGTTCAGTTCTGTTTACTGCCACAGTCTCACAGCTCCAGTGACCCAGGTTCGGTTCTGTTTACTGCCACAGTCTCACAGCTCCGGTGACCCGGGTTCGGTTCTGTTTACTGCCACAGTCTCACAGCTCCAGTGACCCGGGTTCGGTTCTGTTTACTGCCACAGTCTCACAGCTCCGGTGACCCGGGTTCGGTTCTGTTTACTGCCACAGCCTCACAGCTCCAGTGACCCGGGTTCGGTTCTGTTTACTGCCACAGCCTCACAGCTCCAGTGACCCGGTTTCGGTTCTGTTTACTGCCACAGTCTCACAGCTCCAGTGACCTGGGTTCGGTTCTGTTTACTGCCACAGTCTCACAGCTCCAGTGACCCGGGTTCGGTTCTGTTTACTGCCACAGTCTCACAGCTCCAGTGACCTGGGTTCGGTTCTGTTTACTGCCACAGTCTCACAGCTCCAGTGTCCCGGGTTCAGTTCTGTTTACTGCCACAGTCTCACAGCTCCAGTGTCCCGGGTTCGGTTCTGTTCACTGCCACAGTCTCACAGCTCCAGTGTCCTGGGTTCGGTTCTGGGGACTGCCACAGTCTCACAGCTCCAGTGACCTGGGTTCGGTTCTGTTTACTGCCACAGTCTCACAGCTCCAGTGTCCCGGGTTCAGTTCTGTTTACTGCCACAGTCTCACAGCTCCAGTGACCCGGGTTCGGTTCTGTTTACTGCCACAGTCTCACAGCTCCAGTGTCCCGGGTTCGGTTCTGTTTACTGCCACAGTCTCACAGCTCCAGTGTCCCGCGTTCGGTTCTGTTTACTGCCACAGTCTCACAGCTCCAGTGACCCGCGTTCGGTTCTGTTTACTGCCACAGTCTCACAGCTCCAGTGTCCTGGGTTCGGTTCTGTTTACTGCCACAGCCTCACAGCTCCAGTGACCCGGGTTCGGTTCTGTTTACTGCCACAGTCTCACAGCTCCAGTGACCCGGGTTCGGTTCTGTTTACTGCCACAGTCTCACAGCTCCAGTGTCCCGGGTTCGGTTCTGTTTACTGCCACAGTCTCACAGCTCCAGTGACCCGGGTTCAGTTCTGTTTACTGCCACAGTCTCACAGCTCCAGTGTCCTGGGTTCGGTTCTGTTTACTGCCACAGTCTCACAGCTCCAGTGACCCGGGTTCGGTTCTGTTTACTGCCACAGTCTCACAGCTCCAGTGACCCAGGTTCGGTTGTGTTTACTGCCACAGTCTCACAGCTCCAGTGACCTGGGTTCGGTTCTGTTTACTGCCACAGTCTCACAGCTCCAGTGTCCCGGGTTCGGTTCTGTTTACTGCCACAGTCTCACAGCTCCAGTGACCTGGGTTCGGTTCTGTTTACTGCCACAGTCTCACAGCTCCAGTGTCCCGGGTTCGGTTCTGTTTACTGCCACAGTCTCACAGCTCCAGTGTCCCGGGTTCGGTTCTGTTTACTGCCACAGTCTCACAGCTCCAGTGACCCGGGTTCAGTTCTGTTTACTGCCACAGTCTCACAGCTCCAGTGTCCCGGGTTCGGTTCTGTTTACTGTCACAGTCTCACAGCTCCAGTGACCCGGGTTCAGTTCTGTTTTCTGCCACAGTCTCACAGCTCCAGTGTCCCGGGTTCGGTTCTGTTTACTGTCACAGTCTCACAGCTCCAGTGTCCCGGGTTCGGTTCTGTTTACTGCCACAGTCTCACAGCTCCAGTGACCCGGGTTCGGTTCTGTTTACTGCCACAGTCTCACAGCTCCAGTGTCCCGGGTTCAGTTCTGTTTACTTCCACAGTCTCACCGCTCCAGTGACCTGGGTTCAGTTCTGTTTACTGCCACAGTCTCACAGCTCCAGTGACCCGGTTTCGGTTCTGTTTACTGCCACAGTCTCACAGCTCCAGTGTCCTGGGTTCGGTTCTGTTTACTGCCACAGCCTCACAGCTCCAGTGACCCGGGTTCGGTTCTGTTTACTGCCACAGTCTCACAGCTCCAGTGACCCGGGTTCGGTTCTGTTTACTGCCACAGTCTCACAGCTCCAGTGTCCCGGGTTCGCTTCTGTTTACTGCCACAGTCTCACAGCTCCAGTGACCCGGATTCGGTTCTGTTTACTGCCACAGTCTCACAGCTCCAGTGTCCCGGGTTCGGTTCTGTTTACTGCCACAGTCTCACAGCTCCAGTGACCTGGGTTCGGTTCTGTTTACTGCCACAGCCTCACAGCTCCAGTGTCCTGGGTTCGGTTCTGGGGACTGCCACAGTCTCACAGCTCCAGTGTCCCGGGTTCGGTTCTGTTTACTGCCACAGTCTCACAGCTCCAGTGACCTGGGTTCGGTTCTGTTTACTGCCACAGTCTCACAGCTCCAGTGACCTGGGTTCGGTTCTGTTTACTGCCACAGTCTCACAGCTCCAGTGTCCCGGGTTCGGTTCTGTTTACTGCCACAGTCTCACAGCTCCAGTGACCTGGGTTCGGTTCTGTTTACTGCCACAGTCTCACAGCTCCAGTGTCCCGGGTTCGGTTCTGTTTACTGTCACAGTCTCACAGCTCCAGTGTCCCGGGTTCGGTTCTGTTTACTGCCACAGTCTCACAGCTCCAGTGACCTGGGTTCGGTTCTGTTTACTGCCACAGTCTCACAGCTCCAGTGACCTGGGTTCGGTTCTGTTTACTGCCACAGTCTCACAGCTCCAGTGACCGGGGTTCGGTTCTGTTTACTGCCACAGTCTCACAGCTCCAGTGTCCCGGGTTCGTTTCTGTTTACTGCCACAGTCTCACAGCTCCAGTGACCTGGGTTCGGTTCTGTTTACTGCCACAGTCTCACAGCTCCAGTGACCCGGGTTCGGTTCTGTTTACTGCCACAGTATCACAGCTCCAGTGACCTGGGTTCGGTTCTGTTTACTGTCACAGTCTCACAGCTCCAGTGACCCGAGTTCAGTTCTGTTTACTGCCACAGTCTCACAGCTCCAGTGCCCCGGATTCGGTTCTGTTTACTGCCACAGTCTCACAGCTCCAGTGACCTGGGTTCGGTTCTGTTTACTGCCACAGTCTCACAGCTCCAGTGACCTGGGTTCGGTTCTGTTTACTGCCACAGTCTCACAGCTCCAGTGACCCGGGTTCAGTTCTGTTTACTGCCACAGTCTCACAGCTCCAGTGTCCCGGGTTCGGTTCTGTTTACTGCCACAGTCTCACAGCTCCAGTGACCTGGGTTCGGTTCTGTTTACTGCCACAGTCTCACAGCTCCAGTGACCCGGGTTCGGTTCTGTTTACTGCCACAGTCTCACAGCTCCAGTGACCTGGGTTCGGTTCTGTTTACTGCCACAGTCTCACAGCTCCAGTGACCTGGGTTCGGTTCTGTTTACTGCCACAGTCTCACAGCTCCCGTGACCTGGGTTCGGTTCTGTTTACTGCCACAGTCTCACAGCTCCAGTGACCTGGGTTCGATTCTGTTTACTGCCACAGTCTCACAGCTCCAGTGTCCCGGGTTCGGTTCTGTTTACTGCCACAGTCTCACAGCTCCAGTGTCCCGGGTTCGGTTCTGTTTACTGCCACAGTCTCACAGCTCCAGTGACCTGCGTTCGGTTCTGTTTACTGCCACAGTCTCACAGCTCCAGTGTCCCGGGTTCGGTTCTGTTTACTGCCACAGTCTCACAGCTCCAGTGACCCGGGTTCAGTTCTGTTTACTGCCACAGTCTCACAGCTCCAGTGTCCCGGGTTCGGTTCTGTTTACTGTCACAGTCTCACAGCTCCAGTGACCTGCGTTCGGTTCTGTTTACTGCCACAGTCTCACAGCTCCAGTGTCCCGGGTTCGGTTCTGTTCACTGCCACAGTCTCACAGATCCAGTGACCCGGGTTCAGTTCTGTTTACTGCCACAGTCTCACAGCTCCAGTGACCTGCGTTCGGTTCTGTTTACTGCCACAGTCTCACAGCTCCAGTGTCCCGGGTTCGGTTCTGTTTACTGCCACAGTCTCACAGCTCCAGTGACCCGGGTTCAGTTCTGTTTACTGCCACAGTCTCACAGCTCCAGTGTCCCGGGTTCGGTTCTGTTTACTGCCACAGTCTCACAGCTCCAGTGACCCGGGTTCGGTTCTGTTTACTGCCACAGTCTCACAGCTCCAGTGACCTGGGTTCGGTTCTGTTTACTGCCACAGTCTCACAGCTCCAGTGTCCCGGGTTCGGTTCTGTTTACTGCCACAGTCTCACAGCTCCAGTGACCTGGGTTCGGTTCTGTTTACTGCCACAGTCTCACAGCTCCAGTGTCCCGGGTTCGGTTCTGTTTACTGCCACAGTCTCACAGCTCCAGTGACCCGGTTTCGGTTCTGTTTACTGCCACAGTCTCACAGCTCCAGTGTCCTGGGTTCGGTTCTGTTTACTGCCACAGCCTCACAGCTCCAGTGACCCGGGTTCGGTTCTGTTTACTGCCACAGTCTCACAGCTCCAGTGACCTGGGTTCGGTTCTGTTTACTGCCACAGTCTCACAGCTCCAGTGTCCCTGGTTCGGTTCTGTTTACTGTCACAGTCTCACAGCTCCAGTGTCCCGGGTTCGTTTCTGTTTACTGCCACAGTCTCACAGCTCCAGTGACCTGGGTTCGGTTCTGTTTACTGCCACAGTCTCACAGCTCCAGTGACCTGGGTTCGGTTCTGTTTACTGCCACAGTCTCACAGCTCCAGTGTCCGGGGTTCGGTTCTGTTTACTGCCACAGTCTCACAGCTCCAGTGTCCCGGGTTCGGTTCTGTTTACTGCCACAGTCTCACAGCTCCAGTGACCTGGGTTCGGTTCTGTTTACTGTCACAGTCTCACAGCTCCAGTGACCCGAGTTCGGTTCTGTTTACTGCCACAGTCTCACAGCTCCAGTGCCCCGGGTTCGGTTCTGTTTACTGCCACAGTCTCACAGCTCCAGTGACCTGGGTTCGGTTCTGTTTACTGCCACAGTCTCACAGCTCCAGTGACCTGGGTTCGGTTCTGTTTACTGCCACAGTCTCTCAGCTCCAGTGACCCGGGTTCAGTTCTGTTTACTGCCACAGTCTCACAGCTCCAGTGTCCCGGGTTCGGTTCTGTTTACTGCCACAGTCTCACAGCTCCAGTGACCTGGGTTCGGTTCTGTTTACTGCCACAGTCTCACAGCTCCAGTGACCTGGGTTCGGTTCTGTTTACTGCCACAGTCTCACAGCTCCAGTGACCTGGGTTCGGTTCTGTTTACTGCCACAGTCTCAAAGCTCCCGTGACCTGGGTTCGGTTCTGTTTACTGCCACAGTCTCACAGCTCCAGTGACCTGGGTTCGGTTCTGTTTACTGCCACAGTCTCACAGCTCCAGTGTCCCGGGTTCGGTTCTGTTTACTGCCACAGTCTCACAGCTCCAGTGTCCCGGGTTCGGTTCTGTTTAATGCCACAGTCTCACAGCTCCAGTGACTTGCGTTCGGTTCTGTTTACTGCCACAGTCTCACAGCTCCAGTGTCCCGGGTTCGGTTCTGTTTACTGCCACAGTCTCACAGCTCCAGTGACCCGGGTTCAGTTCTGTTTACTGCCACAGTCTCACAGCTCCAGTGTCCCGGGTTCGGTTCTGTTTACTGCCGCAGTCTCACAGCTCCAGTGTCCCGGGTTCGGTTCTGTTTACTGTCACAGTCTCACAGCTCCAGTGTCCCGGGTTCGGTTCTGTTTACTGCCACAGTCTCACAGCTCCAGTGACCCGGGTTCGGTTCTGTTTACTGCCACAGTCTCACAGCTCCAGTGTCCCGGGTTCGGTTCTGTTTACTGCCACAGTCTCACAGCTCCAGTGACCCGGTTTCGGTTCTGTTTACTGCCACAGTCTCACAGCTCCAGTGACCTGGGTTCGGTTCTGTTTACTGCCACAGTCTCACAGCTCCAGTGTCCCGGGTTCGGTTCTGTTTACTGCCACAGTCTCACAGCTCCAGTGACCCGGGTTCGGTTCTGTTTACTGCCACAGTCTCACAGCTCCAGTGTCCCGGGTTCGGTTCTGTTTACTGCCACAGTCTCACAGCTCCAGTGACCTGGGTTCAGTTCTGTTTACTGCCACAGTCTCACAGCTCCAGTGACCTGGGTTCGGTTCTGTTTACTGCCACAGTCTCACAGCTCCAGTGTCCCGGGTTCGGTTCTGTTTACTGCCACAGTCTCACAGCTCCAGTGACCTGGGTTCGGTTCTGTTTACTGCCACAGTCTCACAGCTCCAGTGACCCGGGTTCAGTTCTGTTTACTGCCACAGTCTCACAGCTCCAGTGTCCTGGGTTCGGTTCTGTTTACTGCCACAGTCTCACAGCTCCATTGACCCGGGTTGGGTTCTGTTTACTGCCACAGTCTCACAGCTCCAGTGTCCCGGGTTCGGTTCTGTTTACTGTCACAGTCTCACAGCTCCAGTGTCCCGTGTTCGGTTCTGTTTACTGCCACAGTCTCACAGCTCCAGTGACCCGGGTTCGGTTCTGTTTACTGCCACAGTCTCACAGCTCCAGTGACCTGGGTTCGGTTCTGTTTACTGCCACAGTCTCACAGCTCCAGTGACCCGGGTTCGGTTCTGTTTACTGCCACAGTCTCACAGCTCCAGTGTCCCGGGTTCGGTTCTGTTTACTGCCACAGTCTCACAGCTCCAGTGACCTGGGTTCAGTTCTGTTTACTGCCACAGTCTCACAGCTCCAGTGACCCGGGTTCGGTTCTGTTTACTGCCACAGTCTCACAGCTCCAGTGACCTGGGTTCGGTTCTGTTTACTGTCACAGTCTCACAGCTCCAGTGACCCGAGTTCAGTTCTGTTTACTGCCACAGTCTCACAGCTCCAGTGACCTGGGTTCGGTTCTGTTTACTGCCACAGTCTCACAGCTCCAGTGTCCCGGGTTCGGTTCTGTTTACTGCCACAGTCTCACAGCTCCAGTGACCTGGGTTCGGTTCTGTTTACTGCCACAGTCTCACAGCTCCAGTGACCTGGGTTCGGTTCTGTTTACTGCCACAGTCTCACAGCTCCAGTGACCTGGGTTCGGTTCTGTTTACTGCCACAGTCTCACAGCTCCAGTGACCTGGGTTCAGTTCTGTTTACTGCCCCAGTCTCACAGCTCCAGTGTCCCGGGTTCGGTTCTGTTTACTGCCACAGTCTCACAGCTCCAGTGTCCCGGGTTCGGTTCTGTTTACTGCCACAGTCTCACAGCTCCAGTGACCCGGGTTCAGTTCTGTTTACTGCCACAGTCTCACAGCTCCAGTGTCCCGGGTTCGGTTCTGTTTACTGCCACAGTCTCACAGCTCCAGTGACCCGGGTTCAGTTCTGTTTACTGCCACAGTCTCACAGCTCCAGTGTCCCGGGTTCGGTTCTGTTTACTGCCACAGTCTCACAGCTCCAGTGACCTGGGTTCGGTTCTGTTTACTGCCACAGTCTCACAGCTCCAGTGACCTGGGTTCGGTTCTGTTTACTGCCACAGACTCACAGCTCCAGTGTCCCGGGTTCGGTTCTGTTTACTGCCACAGTCTCACAGCTCCAGTGACCCGGGTTCAGTTCTGTTTACTGCCACAGTCTCACAGCTCCAGTGTCCCGGGTTCGGTTCTGTTTACTGCCACAGTCTCACAGCTCCAGTGACCTGGGTTCGGTTCTGTTTACTGCCACAGTCTCACAGCTCCAGTGACCTGGGTTCGGTTCTGTTTACTGCCACAGACTCACAGCTCCAATGTCCCGGGTTCGGTTCTGTTTACTGCCACAGTCTCACAGCTCCAGTGTCCCGGGTTCGGTTCTGTTTACTGCCACAGTCTCACAGCTGCAGTGACCTGGGTTCGGTTCTGTTTACTGCCACAGTCTCACAGCTCCAGTGTCCCGGGTTCAGTTCTGTTTACTGCCACAGTCTCACAGCTCCAGTGTCCCGGGTTCGGTTCTGTTTACTGCCACAGTCTCACAGCTCCTGTGTCCCGGGTTCGGTTCTGTTTACTGCCACAGTCTCACAGCTCCAGTGTCCCGGGTTCGGTTCTGTTTACTGCCACAGTCTCACAGCTCCAGTGACCTGGGTTCGGTTCTGTTTACTGCCACAGTCTCACAGCTCCAGTGTCCTGGGTTCGGTTCTGTTTACTGCCACAGTCTCACAGCTCCAGTGACCCGGGTTCGGTTCTGTTTACTGCCACAGTCTCACAGCTCCTGTGACCCAGGTTCGGTTCTGTTTACTGCCACAGTCTCACAGCTCCAGTGACCTGGGTTCGGTTCTGTTTACTGCCACAGTCTCACAGCTGCAGTGTCCCGGGTTCGGTTCTGCTTACTGCCACAGTCTCACAGCTCCAGTGACCCGGGTTCAGTTCTGTTTACTGCCACAGTCTCACAGCTCCAGTGTCCCGGGTTCGGTTCTGTTTACTGCCACAGTCTCACAGCTCCAGTGTCCCGGGTTCGGTTCTGTTTACTGCCACAGTCTCACATCTCCAGTGACCCGGGTTCAGTTCTGTTTACTGCCACAGTCTCACAGCTCCAGTGTCCCGGGTTCGGTTCTGTTTACTGTCACAGTCTCACAGCTCCAGTGACCCGGGTTCAGTTCTGTTTACTGCCACAGTCTCACAGCTCCAGTGTCCCGGGTTCGGTTCTGTTTACTGTCACAGTCTCACAGCTCCAGTGTCCCGGGTTCAGTTCTGTTTACTGCCACAGTCTCACAGCTCCAGTGACCCGGGTTCGGTTCTGTTTACTGCCACAGTCTCACCGCTTCAGTGTCCCGGGTTCAGTTCTGTTTACTGCCACAGTCTCACCGCTCCAGTGACCTGGGTTCAGTTCTGTTTACTGCCACAGTCTCACCGCTCCAGTGACCTGGGTTCAGTTCTGTTTACTGCCACAGTCTCACAGCTCCAGTGACCTGGTTTCGGTTCTGTTTACTGCCACAGTCTCACAGCTCCAGTGACCCGGGTTCGGTTCTGTTTACTGCCACAGTCTCACCGCTTCAGTGTCCCGGGTTCAGTTCTGTTTACTGCCACAGTCTCACCGCTCCAGTGACTTGGGTTCAGTTCTGTTTACTGCCACAGTCTCACCGCTCCAGTGACCTGGGTTCAGTTCTGTTTACTGCCACAGTCTCACAGCTCCAGTGTCCCGGGTTCGGTTCTGTTTACTGCCACAGTCTCACCGCTCCAGTGACCTGGGTTCAGTTCTGTTTACTGCCACAGTCTCACAGCTCCAGTGACCCGGGTTTGGTTCTGTTTACTGCCACAGTCTCACAGCTCCAGTGTCCCGGGTTCGGTTCTGTTTACTGCCACAGTCTCATAGCTCCAGTGACCCGGGTTCGGTTCTGTTTACTGCCACAGTCTCACAGCTCCAGTGTCCCGGGTTCGGTTCTGTTTACTGCCACAGTCTCACAGCTCCAGTGACCTGGGTTCGGTTCTGTTTACTGCCACAGTCTCACAGCTCCAGTGACCCGGGTTCGGTTCTGTTTACTGCCACAGTCTCACAGCTCCAGTGTCCCGGGTTCGGTTCTGTTTACTGCCACAGTCTCACAGCTCCAGTGACCTGGGTTCGGTTCTGTTTACTGCCACAGTCTCACAGCTCCAGTGACCTGAGTTCGGTTCTGTTTACTGCCACAGTCTCACAGCTCCAGTGACCTGGGTTCGGTTCTGTTTACTGCCACAGTCTCACAGCTCCAGTGACCCGGGTTCGGTTCTGTTTACTGCCACAGTCTCACAGCTCCAGTGACCTGGGTTCGGTTCTGTTTACTGCCACAGTCTCACAGCTCCAGTGACCTGGGTTCGGTTCTGTTTACTGCCACAGTCTCACAGCTCCAGTGACCGGGGTTCGGTTCTGTTTACTGCCACAGTCTCACAGCTCCAGTGTCCCGGGTTCGGTTCTGTTTACTGCCACAGTCTCACAGCTCCAGTGACCTGGGTTCGGTTCTGTTTACTGCCACAGTCTCACAGCTCCAGTGACCTGGGTTCGGTTCTGTTTACTGCCACAGTCTCACAGCTCCAGTGTCCCGGGTTCGGTTCTGTTTACTGCCACAGTCTCACAGCTCCAGTGACCTGGGTTCGGTTCTGTTTACTGTCACAGTCTCACAGCTCCAGTGACCCGAGTTCAGTTCTGTATACTGCCACAGTCTCACAGCTCCAGTGCCCCGGGTTCGGTTCTGTTTACTGCCACAGTCTCACAGCTCCAGTGACCTGGGTTCGGTTCTGTTTACTGCCACAGTCTCACAGCTCCAGTGACCTGGGTTCGGTTCTGTTTACTGCCACAGTCTCACAGCTCCAGTGACCTGGGTTCGGTTCTGTTTACTGCCACAGTCTCACAGCTCCAGTGACCTGGGTTCGGTTCTGTTTACTGCCACAGTCTCACAGCTCCCGTGACCTGGGTTCGGTTCTGTTTACTGCCACAGTCGCACAGCTCCAGTGACCTGGGTTCGGTTCTGTTTACTGCCACAGTCTCACAGCTCCAGTGTCCCGGGTTCGGTTCTGTTTACTGCCACAGTCTCACAGCTCCAGTGACCTGCGTTCGGTTCTGTTTACTGCCACAGTCTCACAGCTCCTGTGACCCAGGTTCGGTTCTGTTTACTGCCACAGTCTCACAGCTCCAGTGACCTGGGTTCGGTTCTGTTTACTGCCACAGTCTCACAGCTGCAGTGTCCCGGGTTCGGTTCTGCTTACTGCCACAGTCTCACAGCTCCAGTGACCCGGGTTCAGTTCTGTTTACTGCCACAGTCTCACAGCTCCAGTGTCCCGGGTTCGGTTCTGTTTACTGCCACAGTCTCACAGCTCCAGTGTCCCGGGTTCGGTTCTGTTTACTGCCACAGTCTCACAGCTCCAGTGACCCGGGTTCAGTTCTGTTTACTGCCACAGTCTCACAGCTCCAGTGTCCCGGGTTCGGTTCTGTTTACTGTCACAGTCTCACAGCTCCAGTGACCCGGGTTCAGTTCTGTTTACTGCCACAGTCTCACAGCTCCAGTGTCCCGGGTTCGGTTCTGTTTACTGTCACAGTCTCACAGCTCCAGTGTCCCGGGTTCAGTTCTGTTTACTGCCACAGTCTCACAGCTCCAGTGACCCGGGTTCGGTTCTGTTTACTGCCACAGTCTCACCGCTTCAGTGTCCCGGGTTCAGTTCTGTTTACTGCCACAGTCTCACCGCTCCAGTGACCTGGGTTCAGTTCTGTTTACTGCCACAGTCTCACCGCTCCAGTGACCTGGGTTCAGTTCTGTTTACTGCCACAGTCTCACAGCTCCAGTGACCTGGTTTCGGTTCTGTTTACTGCCACAGTCTCACAGCTCCAGTGACCCGGGTTCGGTTCTGTTTACTGCCACAGTCTCACCGCTTCAGTGTCCCGGGTTCAGTTCTGTTTACTGCCACAGTCTCACCGCTCCAGTGACTTGGGTTCAGTTCTGTTTACTGCCACAGTCTCACCGCTCCAGTGACCTGGGTTCAGTTCTGTTTACTGCCACAGTCTCACAGCTCCAGTGTCCCGGGTTCGGTTCTGTTTACTGCCACAGTCTCACCGCTCCAGTGACCTGGGTTCAGTTCTGTTTACTGCCACAGTCTCACAGCTCCAGTGACCCGGGTTTGGTTCTGTTTACTGCCACAGTCTCACAGCTCCAGTGTCCCGGGTTCGGTTCTGTTTACTGCCACAGTCTCATAGCTCCAGTGACCCGGGTTCGGTTCTGTTTACTGCCACAGTCTCACAGCTCCAGTGTCCCGGGTTCGGTTCTGTTTACTGCCACAGTCTCACAGCTCCAGTGACCTGGGTTCGGTTCTGTTTACTGCCACAGTCTCACAGCTCCAGTGACCCGGGTTCGGTTCTGTTTACTGCCACAGTCTCACAGCTCCAGTGTCCCGGGTTCGGTTCTGTTTACTGCCACAGTCTCACAGCTCCAGTGACCTGGGTTCGGTTCTGTTTACTGCCACAGTCTCACAGCTCCAGTGACCTGAGTTCGGTTCTGTTTACTGCCACAGTCTCACAGCTCCAGTGACCTGGGTTCGGTTCTGTTTACTGCCACAGTCTCACAGCTCCAGTGACCCGGGTTCGGTTCTGTTTACTGCCACAGTCTCACAGCTCCAGTGACCTGGGTTCGGTTCTGTTTACTGCCACAGTCTCACAGCTCCAGTGACCTGGGTTCGGTTCTGTTTACTGCCACAGTCTCACAGCTCCAGTGACCGGGGTTCGGTTCTGTTTACTGCCACAGTCTCACAGCTCCAGTGTCCCGGGTTCGGTTCTGTTTACTGCCACAGTCTCACAGCTCCAGTGACCTGGGTTCGGTTCTGTTTACTGCCACAGTCTCACAGCTCCAGTGACCTGGGTTCGGTTCTGTTTACTGCCACAGTCTCACAGCTCCAGTGTCCCGGGTTCGGTTCTGTTTACTGCCACAGTCTCACAGCTCCAGTGACCTGGGTTCGGTTCTGTTTACTGTCACAGTCTCACAGCTCCAGTGACCCGAGTTCAGTTCTGTATACTGCCACAGTCTCACAGCTCCAGTGCCCCGGGTTCGGTTCTGTTTACTGCCACAGTCTCACAGCTCCAGTGACCTGGGTTCGGTTCTGTTTACTGCCACAGTCTCACAGCTCCAGTGACCTGGGTTCGGTTCTGTTTACTGCCACAGTCTCACAGCTCCAGTGACCTGGGTTCGGTTCTGTTTACTGCCACAGTCTCACAGCTCCAGTGACCTGGGTTCGGTTCTGTTTACTGCCACAGTCTCACAGCTCCCGTGACCTGGGTTCGGTTCTGTTTACTGCCACAGTCGCACAGCTCCAGTGACCTGGGTTCGGTTCTGTTTACTGCCACAGTCTCACAGCTCCAGTGTCCCGGGTTCGGTTCTGTTTACTGCCACAGTCTCACAGCTCCAGTGACCTGCGTTCGGTTCTGTTTACTGCCACAGTCTCACAGCTCCAGTGTCCCGGGTTCGGTTCTGTTTACTGCCACAGTCTCACAGCTCCAGTGACCCGGGTTCAGTTCTGTTTACTGCCACAGTCTCACAGCTCCAGTGTCCCGGGTTCGGTTCTGTTTACTGTCACAGTCTCACAGCTCCAGTGACCCGGGTTCAGTTCTGTTTACTGCCACAGTCTCACAGCTCCAGTGTCCCGGGTTCGGTTCTGTTTACTGTCACAGTCTCACAGCTCCAGTGTCCCGGGTTCGGTTCTGTTTACTGCCACAGTCTCACAGCTCCAGTGACCCGGGTTCGGTTCTGTTTACTGCCACAGTCTCACAGCTCCAGTGTCCCGGGTTCAGTTCTGTTTACTGCCACAGTCTCACAGCTCCAGTGTCCCGGGTTCGGTTCTGTTTACTGCCACAGTCTCACAGCTCCAGTGACCCGGTTTCGGTTCTGTTTACTGCCACAGTCTCACAGCTCCAGTGTCCTGGGTTCGGTTCTGTTTACTGCCACAGCCTCACAGCTCCAGTGACCCGGGTTCGGTTCTGTTTACTGCGACAGTCTCACAGCTCCAGTGTCCTGGGTTCGGTTCTGTTTACTGCCACAGTCTCACAGCTCCAGTGTCCTGGGTTCGGTTCTGTTTACTGCCACAGCCTCACAGCTCCAGTGACCCGGGTTCGGTTCTGTTTACTGCCACAGTCTCACAGCTCCAGTGTCCCGGGTTCGGTTCTGTTTACTGCCACAGTCTCACAGCTCCAGTGACCCGGGTTCGGTTCTGTTTACTGCCACAGTCTCACAGCTCCAGTGTCCCGGGTTCGGTTCTGTTTACTGCCACAGTCTCACAGCTCCAGTGTCCCGGGTTCGGTTCTGTTTACTGTCACAGTCTCACAGCTCCAGTGACCTGGGTTCGGTTCTGTTTACTGCCACAGTCTCACAGCTCCAGTGACCCGGGTTCGGTTCTGTTTACTGCCAGAGACTCACAGCTCCAGTGACCTGGGTTCGGTTCTGTTTACTGCCACAGTCTCACAGCTCCAGTGTCCCGGGTTCGGTTCTGTTTACTGCCACAGTCTCACAGCTCCAGTGACCCGGGTTCGGTTCTGTTTACTGCCACAGTCTCACAGCTCCAGTGTCCCGGGTTCGGTTCTGTTTACTGCCACAGTCTCACAGCTCCAGTGACCTGGGTTCGGTTCTGTTTACTGCCACAGTCTCACAGCTCCAGTGTCCCGGGTTCGGTTCTGTTTACTGCCACAGTCTCACAGCTCCAGTGACCCGGGTTCGGTTCTGTTTACTGCCACAGTCTCACAGCTCCAGTGTCCCGGGTTCGGTTCTGTTTACTGTCACAGTCTCACAGCTCCAGTGTCCCGGGTTCGGTTCTGTTTACTGCCACAGTCTCACAGCTCCAGTGACCCGGGTTCGGTTCTGTTTACTGCCACAGTCTCACAGCTCCAGTGTCCCGGGTTCTGTTCTGTTTACTGTCACAGTCTCACAGCTCCAGTGTCCCAGGTTCGGTTCTGTTTACTGCCACAGTCTCACAGCTCCAGTGACCTGGGTTCGGTTCTGTTTACTGCCACAGTCTCACAGCTCCAGTGACCTGGGTTCGGTTCTGTTTACTGCCACAGTCTCACAGCTCCAGTGTCCCGGGTTCGGTTCTGTTTACTGCCACAGTCTCACAGCTCCAGTGACCTGGGTTCGGTTCTGTTTACTGCCACAGTCTCACAGCTCCAGTGACCTGGGTTCGGTTCTGTTTACTGCCACAGTCTCACAGCTCCAGTGACCTGGGTTCGGTTCTGTTTACTGTCACAGTCTCACAGCTCCAGTGACCCGAGTTCAGTTCTGTTTACTGCCACAGTCTCACAGCTCCAGTGACCTGGGTTCGGTTCTGTTTACTGCCACAGTCTCACAGCTCCAGTGACCTGGGTTCGGTTCTGTTTACTGCCACAGTCTCACAGCTCCAGTGACCTGGGTTCGGTTCTGTTTACTGCCACAGTCTCACAGCTCCAGTGACCTGGGTTCGGTTCTGTTTACTGCCACAGTCTCACAGCTCCAGTGACCCGGGTTCAGTTCTGTTTACTGCCACAGTCTCACAGCTCCAGTGACCCGGGTTCGGTTCTGTTTACTGCCACAGTCTCACAGCTCCAGTGACCCGGGTTCGGTTCTGTTTACTGCCACAGTCTCACAGCTCCAGTGACCTGGGTTCGGTTCTGTTTACTGCCACAGTCTCACAGCTCCAGTGACCTGGGTTCGGTTCTGTTTACTGCCACAGTCTCACAGCTCCAGTGACCTGGGTTCGGTTCTGTTTACTGCCACAGTCTCACAGCTCCAGTGACCCGGGTTCAGTTCTGTTTACTGCCACAGTCTCACAGCTCCAGTGTCCCGGGTTCGGTTCTGTTTACTGCCACAGTCTCACAGCTCCAGTGTCCCGGGTTCGGTTCTGTTTACTGCCACAGTCTCACAGCTCCAGTGACCCGGGTTCAGTTCTGTTTACTGCCACAGTCTCACAGCTCCAGTGTCCCGGGTTCAGTTCTGTTTACTGCCACAGTCTCACAGCTCCAGTGTCCCAGGTTCGGTTCTGTTTACTGCCACAGTCTCACAGCTCCAGTGACCTGGGTTCGGTTCTGTTTACTGCCACAGTCTCACAGCTCCAGTGACCTGGGTTCGGTTCTGTTTACTGCCACAGTCTCACAGCTCCAGTGACCCGGGTTCGGTCCTGTTTACTGCCACAGTCTCACAGCTCCAGTGACCTGGGTTCGGTTCTGTTTACTGTCACAGTCTCACAGCTCCAGTGTCCCGGGTTCAGTTCTGTTTACTGTCACAGTCTCACAGCTCCAGTCACCCGGGTTCAGTTCTGTTTACTGCCACAGTCTCACAGCTCCAGTGACCCGGGTTCGGTTCTGTTTACTGCCACAGTCTCACAGCTCCAGTGTCCCGGGTTCGGTTCTGTTTACTGCCACAGTCTCACAGCTCCAGTGACCCGGGTTCGGTTCTGTTTCCTGCCACAGTCTCACAGCTCCAGTGTCCCGGGTTCGGTTCTGTTTACTGCCACAGTCTCACAGCTCCAGTGACCTGGGTTCGGTTCTGTTTACTGCCACAGTCTCACAGCTCCAGTGTCCCGGGTTCGGTTCTGTTTACTGCCACAGTCTCACAGCTCCAGTGACCCGGGTTCGGTTCTGTTTACTGCCACAGTCTCACAGCTCCAGTGACCCAGGTTCGGTTCTGTTTACTGCCACAGTCTCACAGCTCCAGTGACCTGGGTTCGGTTCTGTTTACTGCCACAGTCTCACAGCTCCAGTGTCCCGGGTTCGGTTCTGTTTACTGCCACAGTCTCACAGCTCCAGTGTCCCGGGTTCGGTTCTGTTTCCTGCCACAGTCTCACAGCTCCAGTGACCTGGGTTCGGTTCTGTTTACTGCCACAGTCTCACAGCTCCAGTGACCCGGGTTCAGTTCTGTTTACTGCCACAGTCTCACAGCTCCAGTGACCCGGGTTCAGTTCTGTTTACTGCCACAGTCTCACAGCTCCAGTGACCTGGGTTCGGTTCTGTTTACTGCCACAGTCTCACAGCTCCAGTGACCCGGGTTCGGTTCTGTTTACTGCCACAGTCTCACAGCTCCAGTGTCCCGGGTTCGGTTCTGTTTACTGTCACAGTCTCACAGCTCCAGTGTCCCGGGTTCGGTTCTGTTTACTGCCACAGTCTCACAGCTCCAGTGACCTGGGTTCGGTTCTGTTTACTGCCACAGTCTCACAGCTCCAGTGTCCCGGGTTTGGTTCTGTTTACTGCCACAGTCTCACAGCTCCAGTGACCCGGGTTCAGTTCTGTTTACTGCCACAGTCTCACAGCTCCAGTGTCCCGGGTTCGGTTCTGTTTACTGTCACAGTCTCACAGCTCCAGTGACCCGGGTTCAGTTCTGTTTACTGCCACAGTCTCACAGCTCCAGTGTCCCGGGTTCGGTTCTGTTTACTGTCACAGTCTCACAGCTCCAGTGACCCGGGTTCGGTTCTGTTTACTGCCACAGTCTCACAGCTCCAGTGTCCCGGGTTCAGTTCTGTTTACTGCCACAGTCTCACAGCTCCAGTGTCCCGGGTTCGGTTCTGTTTACTGCCACAGTCTCACAGCTCCAGTGACCCGGTTTCGATTCTGTTTACTGCCACAGTCTCACAGCTCCAGTCTCCTGGGTTCGGTTCTGTTTACTGCCACAGTCTCACAGCTCCAGTGTCCCGGGTTCAGTTCTGTTTACTGTCACAGTCTCACAGCTCCAGTGTCCCGGGTTCAGTTCTGTTTACTGCCACAGTCTCACAGCTCCAGTGTCCCGGGTTCGGTTCTGTTTACTGCCACAGTCTCACAGCTCCAGTGTCCCGGGTTCGGTTCTGTTTACTGCCAAGGTCTCACAGCTCCAGTGACCCGGGTTCGGTTCTGTTTACTGCCACAGTCTCACAGCTCCAGTGACCCAGGTTCGGTTCTGTTTACTGCCACAGTCTCACAGCTCCAGTGACCTGGGTTCGGTTCTGTTTACTGCCACAGTCTCACAGCTCCAGTGTCCCGGGTTCGGTTCTGTTTACTGCCACAGTCTCACAGCTCCAGTGTCCCGGGTTCGGTTCTGTTTCCTGCCACAGTCTCACAGCTCCAGTGACCTGGGTTCGGTTCTGTTTACTGCCACAGTCTCACAGCTCCAGTGTCCCGGGTTCGGTTCTGTTTACTGCCACAGTCTCACAGCTCCAGTGACCCGGGTTCAGTTCTGTTTACTGCCACAGTCTCACAGCTCCAGTGTCCCGGGTTCGGTTCTGTTTACTGTCACAGTCTCACAGCTCCAGTGTCCCGGGTTCGGTTCTGTTTACTGCCACAGTCTCACAGCTCCAGTGACCTGGGTTCGGTTCTGTTTACTGCCACAGTCTCACAGCTCCAGTGTCCCGGGTTCGGTTCTGTTTACTGCCACAGTCTCACAGCTCCAGTGACCCGGGTTCAGTTCTGTTTACTGCCACAGTCTCACAGCTCCAGTGTCCCGGGTTCGGTTCTGTTTACTGTCACAGTCTCACAGCTCCAGTGACCCGGGTTCGGTTCTGTTTACTGCCACAGTCTCACAGCTCCAGTGTCCCGGGTTCAGTTCTGTTTACTGCCACAGTCTCACAGCTCCAGTGTCCCGGGTTCGGTTCTGTTTACTGCCACAGTCTCACAGCTCCAGTGACCCGGTTTCGGTTCTGTTTACTGCCACAGTCTCACAGCTCCAGTCTCCTGGGTTCGGTTCTGTTTACTGCCACAGTCTCACAGCTCCAGTGACCTGGGTTCGGTTCTGTTTACTGCCACAGCCTCACAGCTCCAGTGTCCCGGGTTCAGTTCTGTTTACTGCCACAGTCTCACAGCTCCAGTGTCCCGGGTTCGGTTCTGTTTACTGCCACAGTCTCACAGCTCCAGTGTCCCGGGTTCGGTTCTGTTTACTGCCACAGTCTCACAGCTCCAGTGACCCGGGTTCGGTTCTGTTTACTGCCACAGTCTCACAGCTCCAGTGTCCCGGGTTCGGTTCTGTTTACTGCCACAGTCTCACAGCTCCAGTGACCCGGGTTCGGTTCTGTTTACTGCCACAGTCTCACAGCTCCAGTGTCCCGGGTTCGGTTCTGTTTACTGCCACAGTCTCACAGCTCCAGTGTCCCGGGTTTGGTTCTGTTTCCTGCCACAGTCTCACAGCTCCAGTGACCCGGGTTCAGTTCTGTTTACTGCCACAGTCTCACAGCTCCAGTGTCCCGGGTTCGGTTCTGTTTACTGCCACAGTCTCACAGCTCCAGTGACCCGGGTTCGGTTCTGTTTACTGCCACAGTCTCACAGCTCCAGTGTCCCGGATTCAGTTCTGTTTACTGCCACAGTCTCACAGCTCCAGTGTCCCGGGTTCGGTTCTGTTTACTGCCACAGTCTCACAGCTCCAGTGACCCGGTTTCGGTTCTGTTTACTGCCACAGTCTCACAGCTCCAGTGACCTGGGTTCGGTTCTGTTTACTGCCACAGCCTCACTGCTCCAGTGACCCGGGTTCGGTTCTGTTTACTGCCACAGTCTCACAGCTCCAGTGTCCTGCGTTCGGTTCTGTTTACTGCCACAGCCTCACAGCTCCAGTGACCTGGGTTCGGTTCTGTTTACTGCCACAGTCTCACAGCTCCAGTGTCCCGGGTTCGGTTCTGTTTACTGCCACAGTCTCACAGCTCCAGTGACCCGGGTTCGGTTCTGTTTACTGCCACAGTCTCACAGCTCCAGTGTCCCGGGTTCGGTTCTTTTTACTGCCACAATCTCACAGCTCCAGTGACCTGGGTTCGGTTCTGTTTACTGCCACAGTCTCACAGCTCCAGTGTCCCGGGTTCGGTTCTGTTTACTGCCACAGTCTCACAGCTCCAGTGACCCGGGTTCGGTTCTGTTTACTGCCACAGTCTCACAGCTCCAGTGTCCCGGGTTCGGTTCGGTTTACTGCCACAGTCTCACAGCTCCAGTGACCTGGGTTCGGTTCTGTTTACTGCCACAGTCTCACAGCTCCAGTGTCCCGGGTTCGGTTCTGTTTACTGCCACAGTCTCACAGCTCCAGTGTCCCGGGTTCGGTTCTGTTTACTGTCACAGTCTCACAGCTCCAGTGTCCCGGGTTCGGTTCTGTTTACTGCCACAGTCTCACAGCTCCAGTGACCTGGGTTCGGTTCTGTTTACTGCCACAGTCTCACAGCTCCAGTGACCGGGGTTCGGTTCTGTTTACTGCCACAGTCTCACAGCTCCAGTGACCCGGGTTCGGTTCTCTTTACTGCCACAGTCTCACAGCTCCAGTGTCCCGGGTTCGGTTCTGTTTACTGCCACAGTCTCACAGCTCCAGTGTCCCGGGTTCGGTTCTGTTTACTGCCACAGTCTCACAGCTCCAGTGTCCCGGGTTCGGTTCTGTTTACTGCCACAGTCTCACAGCTCCAGTGTCCCGGGTTCGGTTCTGTTTACTGTCACAGTCTCACAGCTCCAGTGACCCGAGTTCAGTTCTGTTTACTGCCACAGTCTCACAGCTCCAGTGTCCCGGGTTCGGTTGTGTTTACTGCCACAGTCTCACAGCTCCAGTGACCTGGGTTCGGTTCTGTTTACTGCCACAGTCTCATAGCTCCAGTGACCTGGGTTCGGTTCTGTTTACTGCCACAGTCTCACAGCTCCAGTGACCCGGGTTCAGTTCTGTTTACTGCCACAGTCTCACAGCTCCAGTGTCCCGGGTTCGGTTCTGTTTACTGCCACAGTCTCACAGCTCCAGTGACCTGGGTTCGGTTCTGTTTAAAGCCACAGTCTCACAGCTCCAGTGTCCCGGGTTCGGTTCTGTTTACTGCCACAGTCTCACAGCTCCAGTGACCTGCGTTCGGTTCTGTTTACTGCCACAGTCTCACAGCTCCAGTGTCCCGGGTTCGGTTCTGTTTACTGCCACAGTCTCACAGCTCCAGTGACCCGGGTTCAGTTCTGTTTACTGCCACAGTCTCACAGCTCCAGTGACCTGCGTTCGGTTCTGTTTACTGCCACAGTCTCACAGCTCCAGTGTCCCGGGTTCGGTTCTGTTTACTGCCACAGTCTCACAGCTCCAGTGTCCCGGGTTCGGTTATGTTTACTGTCACAGTCTCACAGCTCCAGTGACCCGGGTTCAGTTCTGTTTACTGCCACAGTCTCACAGCTCCAGTGTCCCGGGTTCGGTTCTGTTTACTGCCACAGTCTCACAGCTCCAGTGTCCCGGGTTCGGTTCTGTTTACTGCCACAGTCTCACAGCTCCAGTGACCCGGGTTCGGTTCTGTTTACTGCCACAGTCTCACAGCTCCAGTGTCCCGGGTTCAGTTCTGTTTACTGCCACAGTCTCACAGCTCCAGTGTCCCGGGTTCAGTTCTGTTTACTGCCACAGTCTCAAAGCTCCAGTGTCCCGGGTTCAGTTCTGTTTACTGCCACAGTCTCACAGCTCCAGTGACCTGGGTTCGGTTCTGTTTACTGCCACAGTCTCACAGCTCCAGTGACCTGGGTTCGGTTCTGTTTACTGCCACAGTCTCACAGCTCCAGTGACCCGGGTTCGGTTCTGTTTACTGCCACAGTCTCACAGCTCCAGTGTCCCGGGTTCGGTTCTGTTTACTGCCACAGTCTCACAGCTCCAGTGTCCCGGGTTCGGTTCTGTTTACTGCCACAGTCTCACAGCTCCAGTGTCCCGGGTTCGGTTCTGTTTACTGCCACAGTCTCACAGCTCCAGTGACCCGGGTTCAGTTCTGTTTACTGCCACAGTCTCACAGCTTCAGTGACCTGGGTTCAGTTCTGTTTACTGCCACAGTCTCACAGCTCCAGTGTCCCGGGTTCGGTTCTGTTTACTGCCACAGTCTCACAGCTCCAGTGACCCGGGTTCAGTTCTGTTTACTGCCACAGTCTCACAGCTTCAGTGACCTGGGTTCAGTTCTGTTTACTGCCACAGTCTCACAGCTCCAGTGTCCCGGGTTCGGTTCTGTTTACTGCCACAGTCTCACAGCTCCAGTGACCCGGGTTCAGTTCTGTTTACTGCCACAGTCTCACAGCTTCAGTGACCTGGGTTCAGTTCTGTTTACTGCCACAGTCTCACAGCTCCAGTGACCCGGGTTCAGTTCTGTTTACTGCCACAGTCTCACAGCTTCAGTGACCTGGGTTCAGTTCTGTTTACTGCCACAGTCTCACAGCTCCAGTGTCCCGGGTTCGGTTCTGTTTACTGTCACAGTCTCACAGCTCCAGTGACCCGAGTTCAGTTCTGTTTACTGCCACAGTCTCACAGCTCCAGTGTCCCGGGTTCGGTTGTGTTTACTGCCACAGTCTCACAGCTCCAGTGACCTGGGTTCGGTTCTGTTTACTGCCACAGTCTCATAGCTCCAGTGTCCCGGGTTCGGTTGCGTTTACTGCCACAGTCTCACAGCTCCAGTGACCTGGGTTCGGTTCTGTTTACTGCCACAGTCTCATAGCTCCAGTGTCCCGGGTTCGGTTCTGTTTACTGCCACAGTCTCACAGCTCCAGTGACCTGGGTTCGGTTCTGTTTACTGCCACAGTCTCACAGCTCCAGTGTCCCGGGTTCGGTTCTGTTTACTGCCACAGTCTCACAGCTCCAGTGACCTGGGTTCGGTTCTGTTTACTGCCACAGTCTCACAGCTCCAGTGACCCGGGTTCGGTTCTGTTTACTGCCACAGTCTCACAGCTCCAGTGTCCCGGGTTCGGTTCTGTTTACTGTCACAGTCTCACAGCTCCAGTGTCCCGGGTTCGGTTCTGTTTACTGCCACAGTCTCACAGCTCCAGTGACCTGGGTTCGGTTCTGTTTACTGCCACAGTCTCACAGCTCCAGTGACCTGGGTTCGGTTCTGTTTACTGCCACAGTCTCACAGCTCCAGTGACCCGGGTTCGGTTCTCTTTACTGCCACAGTCTCACAGCTCCAGTGTCCCGGGTTCGGTTCTGTTTACTGCCACAGTCTCACAGCTCCAGTGTCCCGGGTTCGGTTCTGTTTACTGCCACAGTCTCACAGCTCCAGTGTCCCGGGTTCGGTTCTGTTTACTGCCACAGTCTCACAGCTCCAGTGTCCCGGGTTCGGTTCTGTTTACTGTCACAGTCTCACAGCTCCAGTGACCCGAGTTCAGTTCTGTTTACTGCCACAGTCTCACAGCTCCAGTGTCCCGGGTTCGGTTGTGTTTACTGCCACAGTCTCACAGCTCCAGTGACCTGGGTTCGGTTCTGTTTACTTCCACAGTCTCATAGCTCCAGTGACCTGGGTTCGGTTCTGTTTACTGCCACAGTCTCACAGCTCCAGTGACCCGGGTTCAGTTCTGTTTACTGCCACAGTCTCACAGCTCCAGTGTCCCGGGTTCGGTTCTGTTTACTGCCACAGTCTCACAGCTCCAGTGACCTGGGTTCGGTTCTGTTTACTGCCACAGTCTCACAGCTCCAGTGACCTGGGTTCGGTTCTGTTTACTGCCACAGTCTCACAGCTCCAGTGACCTGGGTTCGGTTCTGTTTACTGCCACAGTCTCACAGCTCCCGTGACCTGGGTTCGGTTCTGTTTACTGCCACAGTCTCACAGCTCCAGTGACCTGGGTTCGGTTCTGTTTACTGCCACAGTCTCACAGCTCCAGTGACCCGGGTTCGGTTCTGTTTACTGCCACAGTCTCACAGCTCCAGTGTCCCGGGTTCGGTTCGGTTTACTGCCACAGTCTCACAGCTCCAGTGACCTGGGTTCGGTTCTGTTTACTGCCACAGTCTCACAGCTCCAGTGTCCCGGGTTCGGTTCTGTTTACTGCCACAGTCTCACAGCTCCAGTGACCCGGGTTCGGTTCTGTTTACTGCCACAGTCTCACAGCTCCAGTGTCCCGGGTTCGGTTCTGTTTACTGTCACAGTCTCACAGCTCCAGTGTCCCGGGTTCGGTTCTGTTTACTGCCACAGTCTCACAGCTCCAGTGACCTGGGTTCGGTTCTGTTTACTGCCACAGTCTCACAGCTCCAGTGACCTGGGTTCGGTTCTGTTTACTGCCACAGTCTCACAGCTCCAGTGACCCGGGTTCGGTTCTCTTTACTGCCACAGTCTCACAGCTCCAGTGTCCCGGGTTCGGTTCTGTTTACTGCCACAGTCTCACAGCTCCAGTGTCCCGGGTTCGGTTCTGTTTACTGCCACAGTCTCACAGCTCCAGTGTCCCGGGTTCGGTTCTGTTTACTGCCACAGTCTCACAGCTCCAGTGTCCCGGGTTCGGTTCTGTTTACTGTCACAGTCTCACAGCTCCAGTGACCCGAGTTCAGTTCTGTTTACTGCCACAGTCTCACAGCTCCAGTGTCCCGGGTTCGGTTGTGTTTACTGCCACAGTCTCACAGCTCCAGTGACCTGGGTTCGGTTCTGTTTACTGCCACAGTCTCATAGCTCCAGTGACCTGGGTTCGGTTCTGTTTACTGCCACAGTCTCACAGCTCCAGTGACCCGGGTTCAGTTCTGTTTACTGCCACAGTCTCACAGCTCCAGTGTCCCGGGTTCGGTTCTGTTTACTGCCACAGTCTCACAGCTCCAGTGACCTGGGTTCGGTTCTGTTTACTGCCACAGTCTCACAGCTCCAGTGACCTGGGTTCGGTTCTGTTTACTGCCACAGTCTCACAGCTCCAGTGACCTGGGTTCGGTTCTGTTTACTGCCACAGTCTCACAGCTCCCGTGACCTGGGTTCGGTTCTGTTTACTGCCACAGTCTCACAGCTCCAGTGACCTGGGTTCGGTTCTGTTTACTGCCACAGTCTCACAGCTCCAGTGTCCCGGGTTCGGTTCTGTTTACTGCCACAGTCTCACAGCTCCAGTGTCCCGGGTTCGGTTCTGTTTACTGCCACAGTCTCACAGCTCCAGTGACCTGCGTTCGGTTCTGTTTACTGCCACAGTCTCACAGCTCCAGTGTCCCGGGTTCGGTTCTGTTTACTGCCACAGTCTCACAGCTCCAGTGACCCGGGTTCAGTTCTGTTTACTGCCACAGTCTCACAGCTCCAGTGACCTGCGTTCGGTTCTGTTTACTGCCACAGTCTCACAGCTCCAGTGTCCCGGGTTCGGTTCTGTTTACTGCCACAGTCTCACAGCTCCAGTGTCCCGGGTTCGGTTATGTTTACTGTCACAGTCTCACAGCTCCAGTGACCCGGGTTCAGTTCTGTTTACTGCCACAGTCTCACAGCTCCAGTGTCCCGGGTTCGGTTCTGTTTACTGCCACAGTCTCACAGCTCCAGTGTCCCGGGTTCGGTTCTGTTTACTGCCACAGTCTCACAGCTCCAGTGACCCGGGTTCGGTTCTGTTTACTGCCACAGTCTCACAGCTCCAGTGTCCCGGGTTCAGTTCTGTTTACTGCCACAGTCTCACAGCTCCAGTGTCCCGGGTTCAGTTCTGTTTACTGCCACAGTCTCAAAGCTCCAGTGTCCCGGGTTCAGTTCTGTTTACTGCCACAGTCTCACAGCTCCAGTGACCTGGGTTCGGTTCTGTTTACTGCCACAGTCTCACAGCTCCAGTGACCTGGGTTCGGTTCTGTTTACTGCCACAGTCTCACAGCTCCAGTGACCCGGGTTCGGTTCTGTTTACTGCCACAGTCTCACAGCTCCAGTGACCTGGGTTCGGTTCTGTTTACTGTCACAGTCTCACAGCTCCAGTGACCCGAGTTCAGTTCTGTTTACTGCCACAGTCTCACAGCTCCAGTGTCCCGGGTTCGGTTCTGTTTACTGCCACAGTCTCACAGCTCCAGTGTCCCGGGTTCGGTTCTGTTTACTGCCACAGTCTCACAGCTCCAGTGACCTGGGTTCGGTTCTGTTTACTGCCACAGACTCACAGCTCCAGTGACCCGGGTTCAGTTCTGTTTACTGCCACAGCCTCACAGCTCCAGTGTCCTGGGTTCGGTTCTGTTTACTGCCACAGTCTCACAGCTCCAGTGACCTGGGTTCGGTTCTGTTTACTGCCACAGTCTCACAGCTCCAGTGTCCCGGGTTCGGTTCTGTTTACTGCCACAGTCTCACAGCTCCAGTGACCCGGGTTCAGTTCTGTTTACTGCCACAGTCTCACAGCTTCAGTGACCTGGGTTCAGTTCTGTTTACTGCCACAGTCTCACAGCTCCAGTGTCCCGGGTTCGGTTCTGTTTACTGTCACAGTCTCACAGCTCCAGTGACCCGAGTTCAGTTCTGTTTACTGCCACAGTCTCACAGCTCCAGTGTCCCGGGTTCAGTTGTGTTTACTGCCACAGTCTCACAGCTCCAGTGACCTGGGTTCGGTTCTGTTTACTGCCACAGTCTCATAGCTCCAGTGTCCCGGGTTCGGTTGCGTTTACTGCCACAGTCTCACAGCTCCAGTGACCTGGGTTCGGTTCTGTTTACTGCCACAGTCTCATAGCTCCAGTGTCCCGGGTTCGGTTCTGTTTACTGCCACAGTCTCACAGCTCCAGTGACCTGGGTTCGGTTCTGTTTACTGCCACAGTCTCACAGCTCCAGTGTCCCGGGTTCGGTTCTGTTTACTGCCACAGTCTCACAGCTCCAGTGACCTGGGTTCGGTTCTGTTTACTGCCACAGTCTCACAGCTCCAGTGACCCGGGTTCGGTTCTGTTTACTGCCACAGTCTCACAGCTCCAGTGTCCCGGGTTCGGTTCTGTTTACTGTCACAGTCTCACAGCTCCAGTGTCCCGGGTTCGGTTCTGTTTACTGCCACAGTCTCACAGCTCCAGTGACCTGGGTTCGGTTCTGTTTACTGCCACAGTCTCACAGCTCCAGTGACCCGGGTTCGGTTCTGTTTACTGCCACAGTCTCACAGCTCCAGTGTCCCGGGTTCGGTTCTGTTTACTGCCACAGTCTCACAGCTCCAGTGTCCCGGGTTCGGTTCTGTTTACTGCCACAGTCTCACAGCTCCAGTGTCCCGGGTTCGGTTCTGTTTACTGCCACAGTCTCACAGCTCCAGTGTCCCGGGTTCGGTTCTGTTTACTGTCACAGTCTCACAGCTCCAGTGACCCGAGTTCAGTTCTGTTTACTGCCACAGTCTCACAGCTCCAGTGTCCCGGGTTCGGTTGTGTTTACTGCCACAGTCTCACAGCTCCAGTGACCTGGGTTCGGTTCTGTTTACTTCCACAGTCTCATAGCTCCAGTGACCTGGGTTCGGTTCTGTTTACTGCCACAGTCTCACAGCTCCAGTGACCCGGGTTCAGTTCTGTTTACTGCCACAGTCTCACAGCTCCAGTGTCCCGGGTTCGGTTCTGTTTACTGCCACAGTCTCACAGCTCCAGTGACCTGGGTTCGGTTCTGTTTACTGCCACAGTCTCACAGCTCCAGTGACCTGGGTTCGGTTCTGTTTACTGCCACAGTCTCACAGCTCCAGTGACCTGGGTTCGGTTCTGTTTACTGCCACAGTCTCACACCTCCCGTGACCTGGGTTCGGTTCTGTTTACTGCCACAGTCTCACAGCTCCAGTGACCTGGGTTCGGTTCTGTTTACTGCCACAGTCTCACAGCTCCAGTGTCCCGGGTTCGGTTCTGTTTACTGCCACAGTCTCACAGCTCCAGTGTCCCGGGTTCGGTTCTGTTTACTGCCACAGTCTCACAGCTCCAGTGACCTGCGTTCGGTTCTGTTTACTGCCACAGTCTCACAGCTCCAGTGTCCCGGGTTCGGTTCTGTTTACTGCCACAGTCTCACAGCTCCAGTGAACCGGGTTCAGTTCTGTTTACTGCCACAGTCTCACAGCTCCAGTGTCCCGGGTTCGGTTATGTTTACTGTCACAGTCTCACAGCTCCAGTGACCCGGGTTCAGTTCTGTTTACTGCCACAGTCTCACAGCTCCAGTGTCCCGGGTTCGGTTCTGTTTACTGCCACAGTCTCACAGCTCCAGTGTCCCGGGTTCGGTTCTGTTTACTGCCACAGTCTCACAGCTCCAGTGACCCGGGTTCGGTTCTGTTTACTGCCACAGTCTCACAGCTCCAGTGTCCCGGGTTCAGTTCTGTTTACTGCCACAGTCTCACAGCTCCAGTGTCCCGGGTTCAGTTCTGTTTACTGCCACAGTCTCAAAGCTCCAGTGTCCCGGGTTCAGTTCTGTTTACTGCCACAGTCTCACAGCTCCAGTGACCTGGGTTCAGTTCTGTTTACTGCCACAGTCTCACAGCTCCAGTGTCCCGGGTTCGGTTCTGTTTACTGCCACAGTCTCACAGCTCCAGTGACCTGGGTTCGGTTCTGTTTACTGCCACAGTCTCACAGCTCCAGTGACATGGGTTCGGTTCTGTTTACTGCCACAGTCTCACAGCTCCAGTGACCCGGGTTCGGTTCTGTTTACTGCCACAGTCTCACAGCTCCAGTGACCTGGGTTCGGTTCTGTTTACTGTCACAGTCTCACAGCTCCAGTGACCCGAGTTCAGTTCTGTTTACTGCCACAGTCTCACAGCTCCAGTGTCCCGGGTTCAGTTCTGTTTACTGCCACAGTCTCACAGCTCCAGTGTCCCGGGTTCGGTTCTGTTTACTGCCACAGTCTCACAGCTCCAGTGTCCCGGGTTCGGTTCTGTTTACTGCCACAGTCTCACAGCTCCAGTGACCTGGGTTCGGTTCTGTTTACTGCCACAGTCTCACAGCTCCAGTGTCCCGGGTTCGGTTCTGTTTACTGCCACAGTCTCACAGCTCCAGTGACCCGGGTTCAGTTCTGTTTACTGCCACAGTCTCACAGCTTCAGTGACCTGGGTTCAGTTCTGTTTACTGCCACAGCCTCACAGCTCCAGTGACATGGGTTCGGTTCTGTTTACTGCCACAGCCTCACAGCTTCAGTGACCTGGGTTCGGTTCTGTTTACTGCCACAGTCTGACAGCTCCAGTGACCCGGGTTCGGTTCTGTTTACTGCCACAGTCTCACAGCTCCAGTGACCCGGGTTCGGTTCTGTTTACTGCCACAGTCTCACAGCTTCAGTGACCTGGGTTCGGTTCTGGGGACAGCCACAGCCTCACAGCTCCAGTGTCCTGGGTTCGGTTCTGTTTTTTGGCACAGTCTCACAGCTTCAGTGACCCGTGTTCGGTTCTGTTTACTGCCACAGCCTCACAGCTCCAGTGTCCTGGGTTCGGTTCTGTTTACTGCCACAGTCTCACAGCTCCAGTGACCTGGGTTCGGTTCTGTTTACTGCCACAGTCTCACAGCTCCAGTGACCGGGTTCGGTTCTGTTTACTGCCACAGTCTCACAGCTTCAGTGACCCGGGTTCGGTTCTGTTTACTGCCACAGTCTCACAGCTCCAGTGACCCGGGTTCGGTTCTGTTTCCTGCCACAGTCTCACAGCTCCAGTGACCCGGGTTCGGTTCTGCGTACTGCCACAGTCTCACAGCTCCAGTGAACCGGGTTCGGTTCTGTTTACTGCCACAGTCTCACAGCTCCAGTGTCCCGGGTCCGGTTCTGTTTCCTGCCACAGTCTCACAGCTCCAGTGACCCGGGTTCGGTTCTGCGTACTGCCACAGTCTCACAGCTCCAGTGAACCGGGTTCGGTTCTGTTTACTGCCAAAGTCTCACAGCTCCAGTGACCCGGGTTCAGTTCTGTTTACTGCCACAGTCTCACAGCTCCAGTGACATGGGTTCGGTTCTGTTTACTGCCACAGTCTCACAGCTCCAGTGACCCGGGTTCGGTTCTGTTTACTGCCACAGTCTCACAGCTCCAGTGTCCCGGGTTCGGTTCTGTTTACTGCCACAGTTTCACAGCTTCAGTGACCCGGGTTCAGTTCTGTTTTTTGCCACAGTCTCACAGCTCCAGTGACCCGGGTTCAGTTCTGTTTACTGCCACAGTCTCACAGCTTCAGTGACCTGGGTTCAGTTCTGTTTACTGCCACAGCCTCACAGCTCCAGTGACATGGGTTCAGTTCTGTTTACTGCCACAGTTTCACAGCTTCAGTGACCCGGGTTCAGTTCTGTTTTTTGCCACAGTCTCACAGCTCCAGTGACCCGGGTTCAGTTCTGTTTACTGCCACAGTCTCACAGCTTCAGTGACCTGGGTTCAGTTCTGTTTACTGCCACAACCTCACAGCTCCAGTGACATGGGTTCGGTTCTGTTTACTGCCACAGTCTCACAGCTCCAGTGACCCGGGTTCGGTTCTGTTTACTGCCACAGTCTCACAGCTCCAGTGTCCCGGGTTCGGTTCTGTTTACTGCCACAGTCTCACAGCTCCAGTGTCCCGGGTTCGGTTCTGTTTACTGCCACAGTCTCACCGCTCCAGTGACCCGGGTTCGGTTCTGTTTACTGCCACAGTCTCACAGCTCCAGTGTCCCGGGTTCGGTTCTGTTTACTGCCACAGTCTCACAGCTCCAGTGACCTGGGTTCGGTTCTGTTTACTGCCACAGCCTCACAGCTCCAGTGACATGGGTTCGGTTCTGTTTACTGCCACAGTCTCACAGCTCCAGTGACCCGGGTTCGGTTTTGTTTACTGCCACAGTCTCACCGCTCCAGTGACCTGGGTTCGGTTCTGTTTACTGCCACAGTCTCACAGCTCCAGTGACCTGGGTTCGGTTCTGTTTACTGCCACAGTCTCACAGCTCCAGTGACCTGGGTTCGGTTCTGTTTACTGCCACAGTCTCACAGCTCCAGTGACCTGGGTTCGGTTCTGTTTACTGCCACAGTCTCACAGCTCCCGTGACCTGGGTTCGGTTCTGTTTACTGCCACAGTCTCACAGCTCCAGTGACCTGGGTTCGGTTCTGTTTACTGCCACAGTCTCACAGCTCCAGTGACCTGGGTTCGGTTCTGTTTACTGCCACAGTCTCACAGCTCCAGTGTCCCGGGTTCGGTTCTGTTTACTGCCACAGTCTCACAGCTCCAGTGACCTGGGTTCGGTTCTGTTTACTGCCACAGTCTCACAGCTCCAGTGACCTGGGTTCGGTTCTGTTTACTGCCACAGTCTCACAGCTCCAGTGTCCCGGGTTCGGTTCTGTTTACTGCCACAGTCTCACAGCTCCAGTGACCCGGGTTCGGTTCTGTTTACTGCCACAGTCTCACAGCTCCAGTGACCCGGGTTCGGTTCTGTTTACTGCCACAGTCTCACAGCTCCAGTGACCCGGGTTCGGTTCTGTTTACTGCCACAGTCTCACAGCTCCAGTGACCTGGGTTCGGTTCTGTTTACTGCCACATTCTCACAGCTCCAGTGACCTGGGTTCGGTTCTGTTTACTGCCACAGTCTCACAGCTCCAGTGACCCGGGTTCGGTTCTGTTTACTGCCACAGTCTCACAGCTCCAGTGTCCCGGGTTCGGTTCTGTTTACTGCCACAGTCTCACAGCTCCAGTTACCTGGGTTCGGTTCTGTTTACTGCCACAGTCTCACAGCTCCAGTGTCCCGGGTTCGGTTCTGTTTACTGCCACAGTCTCACATCTCCAGTGACCCGGGTTAAGTTCTGTTTACTGCCACAGTCTCACAGCTCCAGTGTCCCGGGTTCGGTTCTGTTTACTGCCACAGTCTCACAGCTCCAGTGACCTGGGTTCGGTTCTGTTTACTGCCACAGTCTCACAGCTCCAGTGACCCGGGTTCAGTTCTGTTTACTGCCACAGTCTCACAGCTGCAGTGTCCCGGGTTCGGTTCTGTTTACTGCCACAGTCTCACAGCTCCAGTGACCTGGGTTCGGTTCTGTTTACTGCCACAGTCTCACAGCTCCAGTGACCTGGGTTCAGTTCTGTTTACTGCCACAGCCTCACAGCTCCAGTGACCTGGGTTCAGTTCTGTTTACTGCCACAGCCTCACAGCTCCAGTGACCTGGGTTCAGTTCTGTTTACTGCCACAGTCTCACAGCTCCAGTGACCTGGGTTCGGTTCTGTTTACTGCCACAGTCTCACAGCTCCAGTGACCCGGGTTCGGTTCTGTTTACTGCCACAGTCTCACAGCTCCAGTGACCTGAGTTCGGTTCTGTTTACTGCCACAGTCTCACAGCTCCAGTGACCCGGGTTCGGTTCTGTTTACTGCCACAGTCTCACAGCTCCAGTGACCTGAGTTCGGTTCTGTTTACTGCCACAGCCTCACAGCTCCAGTGTCCTGGGTTCGGTTCTGGGGACTGCCACAGTCTCACAGCTCCAGTGTCCCGGGTTCGGTTCTGTTTACTGCCACAGTCTCACAGCTCCAGTGTCCCGGGTTCGGTTCTGTTTACTGCCACAGTCTCACAGCTCCAGTGACCCGGGTTCGGTTCTGTTTACTGCCACAGTCTCACAGCTCCAGTGTCCCGGGTTCGGTTCTGTTTACTGCCACAGCCTCACAGCTCCAGTGACCTGGGTTCGGTTCTGTTTACTGCCACAGTCTCACAGCTTCAGTGACCTGGGTTCGGTTCTGTTTACTGCCACAGTCTCACAGCTCCAGTGACCTGGGTTCGGTTCTGTTTACTGCCACAGTCTCACAGCTCCAGTGTCCCGGGTTCGGTTCTGTTTACTGCCACAGTCTCACAGCTCCAGTGACCTGGGTTCGGTTCTGTTTACTGCCACAGTCTCACAGCTCCAGTGACCTGGGTTCGGTTCTGTTTACTGCCACAGTCTCACAGCTCCAGTGACCTGGGTTCAGTTCTGTTTACTGCCACAGTCTCACAGCTCCAGTGACCCGGGTTCAGTTCTGTTTACTGCCACAGTCTCACAGCTCCAGTGACCCGGGTTCGGTTCTGTTTACTGCCACAGTCTCACAGCTCCAGTGTCCCGGGTTCGGTTCTGTTTACTGCCACAGTCTCACAGCTCCAGTGTCCCGGGTTCGGTTCTGTTCACTGCCACAGTCTCACAGCTTCAGTGACCTGGGTTCGGTTCTGTTTACTGCCACAGTCTCACAGCTCCAGTGTCCCGGGTTCTGTTCTGTTTACTGCCACAGTCTCACACCTCCAGTGACCCGGGTTCGGTTCTGTTTACTGCCACAGTCTCACAGCTCCAGTGTCCCGGGTTCGGTTCTGGGGACTGCCACAGCCTCACAGCTCCAGTGACCTGGGTTCAGTTCTGTTTACTGCCACAGCCTCACAGCTCCAGTGACCTGGGTTCAGTTCTGTTTACTGCCACAGTCTCACAGCTCCAGTGACCTGGGTTCGGTTCTGTTTACTGCCACAGTCTCACAGCTCCAGTGACCCGGGTTCGGTTCTGTTTACTGCCACAGTCCCACAGCTCCAGTGACCTGAGTTCGGTTCTGTTTACTGCCACAGTCTCACAGCTCCAGTGACCCGGGTTCGGTTCTGTTTACTGCCACAGTCTCACAGCTCCAGTGACCTGAGTTCGGTTCTGTTTACTGCCACAGCCTCACAGCTCCAGTGTCCTGGGTTCGGTTCTGGGGACTGCCACAGTCTCACAGCTCCAGTGTCCCGGGTTCGGTTATGTTTACTGCCACAGTCTCACAGCTCCAGTGTCCCGGGTTCGGTTCTGTTTACTGCCACAGTCTCCCAGCTCCAGTGACCCGGGTTCGGTTCTGTTTACTGCCACAGTCTCACAGCTCCAGTGTCCCGGGTTCAGTTCTGTTTACTGCCACAGTCTCACAGCTCCAGTGACCCGGGTTCGGTTCTGTTTACTGCCACAGTCTCACAGCTTCAGTGACCTGGGTTCGGTTCTGTTTACTGCCACAGTCTCACAGCTCCAGTGTCCCGGGTTCGGATCTGGGGACTGCCACAGCCTCACAGCTCCAGTGACCTGGGTTCGGTTCTGTTTACTGCCACAGTCTCACAGCTCCAGTGACCTGGGTTCGGTTCTGGGGACTGCCACAGTCTCACAGCTCCAGTGTCCCGGGTTCGGTTCTGTTTACTGCCACAGTCTCACAGCTTCAGTGACCTGGGTTCGGTTCTGTTTACTGCCACAGTCTCACAGCTCCAGTGACCTGGGTTCGGTTCTGTTTACTGCCACAGTCTCACAGCTCCAGTGACCTGGGTTCGGTTCTGTTTACTGCCACAGTCTCACAGCTCCAGTGACCCGGGTTCAGTTCTGTTTACTGCCACAGTCTCACAGCTCCAGTGACCTGGGTTCGGTTCTGTTTACTGCCACAGTCTCACAGCTCCAGTGACCCGGGATCGGTTCTGTTTACTGCCACAGTCTCACAGCTCCAGTGACCTGGGTTCGGTTCTGTTTACTGCCACAGTCTCACAGCTCCAGTGACCCGGGTTCAGTTCTGTTTACTGCCACAGTCTCACAGCTCCAGTGTCCCGGGTTCGGTTCTGTTTACTGCCACAGTCTCACAGCTCCAGTGTCCCGGGTTCGGTTCTGTTCACTGCCACAGTCTCACAGCTCCAGTGTCCCGGGTTCGGTTCTGTTCACTGCCACAGTCTCACAGCTTCAGTGACCTGGGTTCGGTTCTGTTTACTGCCACAGTCTCACAGCTCCAGTGACCCGGGTTCAGTTCTGTTTACTGCCACAGTCTCACAGCTCCAGTGACCCGGGTTCGGTTCTGTTTACTGCCACAGTCTCACAGCTCCAGTGTCCCGGGTTCGGTTCTGTTTACTGCCACAGTCTCACAGCTCCAGTGTCCCGGGTTCGGTTCTGTTTACTGCCACAGTCTCACAGCTCCAGTGTCCCGGGTTCGGTTCTGTTTACTGCCACAGTCTCACAGCTCCAGTGACCCGGGTTTGGTTCTGTTTACTGCCACAGTCTCACAGCTCCAGTGACCCGGGTTCGGTTCTGTTTACTGCCACAGTCTCACAGCTCCAGTGACCCGGGTTCGGTTCTGTTTACTGCCACAGTCTCACAGCTTCAGTGACCTGGGTTCGGTTCTGTTTACTGCCACAGTCTCACAGCTCCAGTGTCCCGGGTTCGGTTCTGGGGACTGCCACAGCCTCACAGCTCCAGTGACCTGGGTTCGGTTCTGTTTACTGCCACAGTCTCACAGCTTCAGTGACCTGGGTTCGGTTCTGGGGACTGCCACAGTCTCACAGCTCCAGTGTCCCGGGTTCGGTTCTGTTTACTGCCACAGTCTCACAGCTCCAGTGTCCCGGGTTCGGTTCTGTTTACTGCCACAGTCTCACAGCTCCAGTGACCTGGGTTCGGTTCTGTTTACTGCCACAGTCTCACAGCTCCAGTGACCTGAGTTCGGTTCTGTTTACTGCCACAGCCTCACAGCTCCAGTGTCCTGGGTTCGGTTCTGGGGACTGCCACAGTCTCACAGCTCCAGTGTCCCGGGTTCGGTTCTGTTTACAGCCACAGTCTCACAGCTCCAGTGTCCCGGGTTCGGTTCTGTTTACTGCCACAGTCTCACAGCTCCAGTGTCCCGGGTTCGGTTCTGTTTACAGCCACAGTCTCACAGCTCCAGTGTCCCGGGTTCGGTTCTGTTTACTGCCACAGTCTCACAGCTCCAGTGACCCGGGTTCGGTTCTGTTTACTGCCACAGTCTCACAGCTCCAGTGTCCCGTGTTCGGTTCTGTTTACTGCCACAGTCTCACAGCTCCAGTGTCCCGGGTTCGGTTCTGTTTACTGCCACAGTCTCACAGCTCCAGTGACCTGGGTTCGGTTCTGTTTACTGCCACAGTCTCACAGCTCCAGTGACCCAGGTTCAGTTCTGTTTACTGCCCCAGTCTCACAGCTCCAGTGACCCGGGTTCGGATCTGTTTACTGCCACAGTCTCACAGCTCCAGTGAACTGGGTTCAGTTCTGTTTACTGCCACAGTCTCACAGCTCCAGTGACCTGGGTTCGGTTCTGTTTACTGCCACAGTCTCACAGCTCCAGTGACCCGGGTTCGGTTCTGTTTACTGCCACAGTCTCACAGCTCCAGTGACCTGGGTTCAGTTCTGTTTACTGCCCCAGTCTCACAGCTCCAGTGACCCGGGTTCGGTTCTGTTTACTGCCACAGCCTCACAGCTCCAGTGTCCTGGGTTCGGTTCTGGGGACTGCCACAGTCTCACAGCTCCAGTGTCCCGGGTTCGGTTCTGTTTACTGCCACAGTCTCACAGCTCCAGTGTCCCGGGTTCGGTTCTGTTTACTGCCACAGTCTCACAGCTCCAGTGACCCGGGTTCGGTTCTGTTTACTGCCACAGTCTCACAGCTCCAGTGTCCCGGGTTCGGTTCTGTTTACTGCCACAGTCTCACAGCTCCAGTGTCCCGGGTTCGGTTCTGTTTACTGCCACAGTCTCACAGCTTCAGTGACCTGGGTTCGGTTCTGTTTACTGCCACAGTCTCACAGCTCCAGTGACCTGGGTTCGGTTCTGTTTACTGCCACAGTCTCACAGCTCCAGTGTCCCGGGTTCGGTTCTGTTTACTGCCACAGTCTCACAGCTCCAGTGACCTGGGTTCGGTTCTGTTTACTGCCACAGTCTCACAGCTCCAGTGACCCGGGTTCAGTTCTGTTTACTGCCACAGTCTCACAGCTCCAGTGTCCCGGGTTCGGTTCTGTTTACTGCCACAGTCTCACAGCTCCAGTGACCTGGGTTCGGTTCTGTTCACTGCCACAGTCTCACAGCTCCAGTGACCCGGGTTCGGTTCTGTTTACTGCCACAGTCTCACAGCTCCAGTGTCCCGGGTTCGGTTCTGTTTACTGCCACAGTCTCACAGCTCCAGTGTCCCGGGTTCGGTTCTGTTCACTGCCACAGTCTCACAGCTCCAGTGACCTGGGTTCGGTTCTGTTCACTGCCACAGTCTCACAGCTTCAGTGACCTGGGTTCGGTTCTGTTTACTGCCACAGTCTCACAGCTCCAGTGTCCCGGGTTCGGTTCTGGGGACTGCCACAGCCTCACAGCTCCAGTGACCTGGGTTCGGTTCTGTTTACTGCCACAGTCTCACAGCTTCAGTGACCTGGGTTCGGTTCTGGGGACTGCCACAGTCTCACAGCTCCAGTGTCCCGGGTTCGGTTCTGTTTACTGCCACAGTCTCACAGCTTCAGTGACTACTGGGTTCGGTTCAGGGGACTGCCACAGTCTCACAGCTCCAGTGACCCGGGTTCAGTTCTGTTTACTGCCACAGTCTCACAGCTCCAGTGACATGGGTTCGGTTCTGTTTACTGCCACAGTCTCACAGCTCCAGTGTCCCGGGTTCGGTTCTGTTTACTGCCACAGTCTCACAGCTCCAGAGTCCCGGGTTCGGTTCTGTTTACTGCCACAGCCTCACAGCTCCAGTGACCTGGGTTCAGTTCTGTTTACTCCCACAGTCTCACAGCTCCAGTGACCTGGGTTCGGTTCTGTTTACTGCCACAGTCTCACAGCTCCAGTAACCCGGGTTCGGTTCTGTTTACTTCCACAGTATCACAGCTCCAGTGACCTGAGTTCGGTTCTGTTTACTGCCACAGTCTCACAGCTCCAGTGACCCGGGTTCGGTTCTGTTTACTGCCACAGTCTCACAGCTCCAGTGACCTGAGTTCGGTTCTGTTTACTGCCACAGCCTCACAGCTCCAGTGTCCTGGGTTCGGTTCTGGGGACTGCCTCAGTCTCACAGCTCCAGTGTCCCGGGTTCGGTTCTGTTTACTGCCACAGTCTCACAGCTCCAGTGTCCCGGGTTCGGTTCTTTTTACTGCCACAGTCTCCCAGCTCCAGTGACCCGGGTTCGGTTCTGTTTACTGCCACAGTCTCACAGCTCCAGTGTCCCGGGTTCGGTTCTGTTTACTGCCACAGTCTCACAGCTCCAGTGTCCCGGGTTCGGTTCTGTTTACTGCCACAGTCTCACAGCTTCAGTGACCTGGGTTCGGTTCTGTTTACTGCCACAGTCTCACAGCTCCAGTGACCTGGGTTCGGTTCTGTTTACTGCCACAGTCTCACAGCTCCAGTGTCCCGGGTTCGGTTCTGTTTAATGCCACAGTCTCACAGCTCCAGTGACCTGGGTTCGGTTCTGTTTACTGCCACAGTCTCACAGCTCCAGTGACCCGGGTTCAGTTCTGTTTACTGCCACAGTCTCACAGCTCCAGTGTCCCGGGTTCGGTTCTGTTTACTGCCACAGTCTCACAGCTCCAGTGTCCCGCGTTCGGTTCTGTTCACTGCCACAGTCTCACAGCTTCAGTGACCTGGGTTCGGTTCTGTTTACTGCCACAGTCTCACAGTTCCAGTGTCCCGGGTTCGGTTCTGTTCACTGCCACAGTCTCACAGCTTCAGTGACCTGGGTTCGGTTCTGTTTACTGCCACAGTCTCACAGCTCCAGTGACCCGGGTTCAGTTCTGTTTACTGCCACAGTCTCACAGCTCCAGTGACCCGGGTTCGGTTCTGTTTACTGCCACAGTCTCACAGCTCCAGTGTCCCGGGTTCGGTTCTGTTTACTGCCACAGTCTCACAGCTCCAGTGTCCCGGGTTCGGTTCTGTTTACTGCCACAGTCTCACAGCTCCAGTGTCCCGGGTTCGGTTCTGTTTACTGCCACAGTCTCACAGCTCCAGTGACCTGGGTTCGGTTCTGTTCACTGCCACAGTCTCACAGCTTCAGTGACCTGGGTTCGGTTCTGTTTACTGCCACAGTCTCACAGCTCCAGTGTCCCGGGTTCGGTTCTGGGGACTGCCACAGCCTCACAGCTCCAGTGACCTGGGTTCGGTTCTGTTTACTGCCACAGTCTCACAGCTTCAGTGACCTGGGTTCGGTTCTGGGGACTGCCACAGTCTCACAGCTCCAGTGTCCCGGGTTCGGTTCTGTTTACTGCCACAGTCTCACAGCTCCAGTGTCCCGGGTTCGGTTCTGTTTACTGCCACAGTCTCACAGCTCCAGTGAACTGGGTTCGGTTCTGTTTACTGCCACAGTCTCACAGCTCCAGAGACCTGAGTTCGGTTCTGTTTACTGCCACAGCCTCACAGCTCCAGTGTCCTGGGTTCGGTTCTGGGGACTGCCACAGTCTCACAGCTCCAGTGTCCCGGGTTCGGTTCTGTTTACAGCCACAGTCTCACAGCTCCAGTGTCCCGGGTTCGGTTCTGTTTACTGCCACAGTCTCACAGCTCCAGTGACCCGGTTTCGGTTCTGTTTACTGCCACTGTCTCACAGCTCCAATGTCCCGGGTTCGGTTCTGTTTACTGCCACAGTCTCACAGCTCCAGTGTCCCGGGTTCGGTTCTGTTTACAGCCACAGTCTCACAGCTCCAGTGTCCCGGGTTCGGTTCTGTTTACTGCCACAGTCTCACAGCTCCAGTGACCCGGGTTCAGTTCTGTTTACTGCCACAGTCTCACAGCTCCAGTGTCCCGGGTTCGGTTCTGTTTACTGCCACAGTCTCACAGCTCCAGTGTCCCGGGTTCGGTTCTGTTTACTGCCAATGTCTCACAGCTCCAGTGACCCGGGTTCAGTTCTGTTTACTGCCACAGTCTCACCGCTCCAGTGACCTGGGTTCGGTTCTGTTTACTGCCACAGTCTCACAGCTCCAGTGACCCAGGTTCAGTTCTGTTTACTGCCCCAGTCTCACAGCTCCAGTGACCCGGGTTCGGATCTGTTTACTGCCACAGTCTCACAGCTCCAGTGAACTGGGTTCAGTTCTGTTTACTGCCACAGTCTCACAGCTCCAGTGACCCGGGTTCGGTTCTGTTTACTGCCACAGTCTCACAGCTCCAGTGACCCGGGTTCGGTTCTGTTTACTGCCACAGTCTCACAGCTCCAGTGACCCGGGTTCAGTTCTGTTTACTGCCCCAGTCTCACAGCTCCAGTGACCCGGGTTCGGTTCTGTTTACTGCCACAGCCTCACAGCTCCAGTGTCCTGGGTTCGGTTCTGGGGACTGCCACAGTCTCACAGCTCCAGTGTCCCGGGTTCGGTTCTGTTTACTGCCACAGTCTCACAGCTCCAGTGTCCCGGGTTCGGTTCTGTTTACTGCCACAGTCTCACAGCTCCAGTGACCCGGGTTCGGTTCTGTTTACTGCCACAGTCTCACAGCTCCAGTGTCCCGGGTTCGGTTCTGTTTACTGCCACAGTCTCACAGCTCCAGTGTCCCGGGTTCGGTTCTGTTTACTGCCACAGTCTCACAGCTTCAGTGACCTGGGTTCGGTTCTGTTTACTGCCACAGTCTCACAGCTCCAGTGACCTGGGTTCGGTTCTGTTTACTGCCACAGTCTCACAGCTCCAGTGTCCCGGGTTCGGTTCTGTTTACTGCCACAGTCTCACAGCTCCAGTGACCTGGGTTCGGTTCTGTTTACTGCCACAGTCTCACAGCTCCAGTGACCCGGGTTCAGTTCTGTTTACTGCCACAGTCTCACAGCTCCAGTGTCCCGGGTTCGGTTCGTTTTACTGCCACAGTCTCACAGCTCCAGTGACCTGGGTTCGGTTCTGTTCACTGCCACAGTCTCACAACTCCAGTGACCCGGGTTCGGTTCTGTTTACTGCCACAGTCTCACAGCTCCAGTGTCCCGGGTTCGGTTCTGTTTACTGCCACAGTCTCACAGCTCCAGTGTCCCGGGTTCGGTTCTGTTCACTGCCACAGTCTCACAGCTCCAGTGACCTGGGTTCGGTTCTGTTCACTGCCACAGTCTCACAGCTTCAGTGACCTGGGTTCGGTTCTGTTTACTGCCACAGTCTCACAGCTCCAGTGTCCCGGGTTCGGTTCTGGGGACTGCCACAGCCTCACAGCTCCAGTGACCTGGGTTCGGTTCTGTTTACTGCCACAGTCTCACAGCTTCAGTGACCTGGGTTCGGTTCTGGGGACTGCCACAGTCTCACAGCTCCAGTGTCCCGGGTTCGGTTCTGTTTACTGCCACAGTCTCACAGCTTCAGTGACCTGGGTTCGGTTCTGGGGACTGCCACAGTCTCACAGCTCCAGTGACCCGGGTTCAGTTCTGTTTACTGCCACAGTCTCACAGCTCCAGTGACATGGGTTCGGTTCTGTTTACTGCCACAGTCTCACAGCTCCAGTGACCCGGTTTCGGTTCTGTTTACTGCCACAGTCTCACAGCTCCAGTGTCCCGGGTTCGGTTCTGTTTACTGCCACAGTCTCACAGCTCCAGTGACCCGGGTTCGGTTCTGTTTACTGCCACAGTCTCACAGCTCCAGTGTCCCGGGTTCGGTTCTGTTTACTGCCACAGTCTCACAGCTCCAGTAACCCGGGTTCGGTTCTGTTTACTGCCACAGTATCACAGCTCCAGTGACCTGAGTTCGGTTCTGTTTACTGCCACAGTCTCACAGCTCCAGTGACCCGGGTTCGGTTCTGTTTACTGCCACAGTCTCACAGCTCCAGTGACCTGAGTTCGGTTCTGTTTACTGCCACAGCCTCACAGCTCCAGTGTCCTGGGTTCGGTTCTGGGGACTGCCTCAGTCTCACAGCTCCAGTGTCCCGGGTTCGGTTCTGTTTACTGCCACAGTCTCACAGCTCCAGTGTCCCGGGTTCGGTTCTGTTTACTGCCACAGTCTCCCAGCTCCAGTGACCCGGGTTCGGTTCTGTTTACTGCCACAGTCTCACAGCTCCAGTGTCCCGGGTTCGGTTCTGTTTACTGCCACAGTCTCACAGCTCCAGTGTCCCGGGTTCGGTTCTGTTTACTGCCACAGTCTCACAGCTTCAGTGACCTGGGTTCGGTTCTGTTTACTGCCACAGTCTCACAGCTCCAGTGACCTGGGTTCGGTTCTGTTTACTGCCACAGTCTCACAGCTCCAGTGTCCCGGGATCGGTTCTGTTTACTGCCACAGTCTCACAGCTCCAGTGACCTGGGTTCGGTTCTGTTTACTGCCACAGTCTCACAGCTCCAGTGACCCGGGTTCAGTTCTGTTTACTGCCACAGTCTCACAGCTCCAGTGTCCCGGGTTCGGTTCTGTTTACTGCCACAGTCTCACAGCTCCAGTGTCCCGGGTTCGGTTCTGTTCACTGCCACAGTCTCACAGCTTCAGTGACCTGGGTTCGGTTCTGTTTACTGCCACAGTCTCACAGCTCCAGTGTCCCGGGTTCGGTTCTGTTCACTGCCACAGTCTCACAGCTCCAGTGACCCGGGTTCAGTTCTGTTTACTGCCACAGTCTCACAGCTCCAGTGACCCGGGTTCGGTTCTGTTTACTGCCACAGTCTCACAGCTCCAGTGTCCCGGGTTCGGTTCTGTTTACTGCCACAGTCTCACAGCTCCAGTGTCCCGGGTTCGGTTCTGTTTACTGCCACAGTCTCACAGCTCCAGTGTCCCGGGTTCGGTTCTGTTTACTGCCACAGTCTCACAGCTCCAGTGACCTGGGTTCGGTTCTGTTCACTGCCACAGTCTCACAGCTCCAGTGTCCAGGGTTCGGTTCTGGGGACTGCCACAGCCTCACAGCTCCAGTGACCTGGGTTCGGTTCTGTTTACTGCCACAGTCTCACAGCTTCAGTGACCTGGGTTCGGTTCTGGGGACTGCCACAGTCTCACAGCTCCAGTGTCCCGGGTTCGGTTCTGTTTACTGCCACAGTCTCACAGCTCCAGTGTCCCGGGTTCGGTTCTGTTTACTGCCACAGTCTCACAGCTCCAGTGACCTGGGTTCGGTTCTGTTTACTGCCACAGTCTCACAGCTCCAGTGACCTGAGTTCGGTTCTGTTTACTGCCACAGCCTCACAGCTCCAGTGTCCTGGGTTCGGTTCTGGGGACTGCCACAGTCTCACAGCTCCAGTGTCCCGGGTTCGGTTCTGTTTACAGCCACAGTCTCACAGCTCCAGTGTCCCGGGTTCGGTTCTGTTTACTGCCACAGTCTCACAGCTCCAGTGTCCCGGGTTCGGTTCTTTTTACAGCCACAGTCTCACAGCTCCAGTGTCCCGGGTTCGGTTCTGTTTACTGCCACAGTCTCACAGCTCCAGTGACCCGGGTTCGGTTCTATTTACTGCCACAGTCTCACAGCTCCAGTGTCCCGGGTTCGGTTCTGTTCACTGCCACAGTCTCACAGCTCCAGTGTCCCGGGTTCGGTTCTGTTTACTGCCACAGTCTCACAGCTCCAGTGACCTGGGTTCGGTTCTGTTTACTGCCACAGTCTCACAGCTCCAGTGACCCAGGTTCAGTTCTGTTTACTGCCCCAGTCTCACAGCTCCAGTGACCCGGGTTCGGATCTGTTTACTGCCACAGTCTCACAGCTCCAGTGAACTGGGTTCAGTTCTGTTTACTGCCACAGTCTCACAGCTCCAGTGACCTGGGTTCGGTTCTGTTTACTGCCACAGTCTCACAGCTCCAGTGACCCGGGTTCGGTTCTGTTTACTGCCACAGTCTCACAGCTCCAGTGACCCGGGTTCAGTTCTGTTTACTGCCCCAGTCTCACAGCTCCAGTGACCCGGGTTCGGTTCTGTTTACTGCCACAGCCTCACAGCTCCAGTGTCCTGGGTTCGGTTCTGGGGACTGCCACAGTCTCACAGCTCCAGTGTCCCGGGTTCGGTTCTGTTTACTGCCACAGTCTCACAGCTCCAGTGTCCCGGGTTCGGTTCTGTTTACTGCCACAGTCTCACAGCTCCAGTGACCCGGGTTCGGTTCTGTTTACTGCCACAGTCTCACAGCTCCAGTGTCCCGGGTTCGGTTCTGTTTACTGCCACAGTCTCACAGCTCCAGTGTCCCGGGTTCGGTTCTGTTTACTGCCACAGTCTCACAGCTTCAGTGACCTGGGTTCGGTTCTGTTTACTGCCACAGTCTCACAGCTCCAGTGACCTGGGTTCGGTTCTGTTTACTGCCACAGTCTCACAGCTCCAGTGTCCCGGGTTCGGTTCTGTTTACTGCCACAGTCTCACAGCTCCAGTGACCTGGGTTCGGTTCTGTTTACTGCCACAGTCTCACAGCTCCAGTGACCCGGGTTCAGTTCTGTTTACTGCCACAGTCTCACAGCTCCAGTGTCCCGGGTTCGGTTCTGTTTACTGCCACAGTCTCACAGCTCCAGTGACCTGGGTTCGGTTCTGTTCACTGCCACAGTCTCACAACTCCAGTGACCCGGGTTCGGTTCTGTTTACTGCCACAGTCTCACAGCTCCAGTGTCCCGGGTTCGGTTCTGTTTACTGCCACAGTCTCACAGCTCCAGTGTCCCGGGTTCGGTTCTGTTCACTGCCACAGTCTCACAGCTCCAGTGACCTGGGTTCGGTTCTGTTCACTGCCACAGTCTCACAGCTTCAGTGACCTGGGTTCGGTTCTGTTTACTGCCACAGTCTCACAGCTCCAGTGTCCCGGGTTCGGTTCTGGGGACTGCCACAGCCTCACAGCTCCAGTGACCTGTGTTCGGTTCTGTTTACTGCCACAGTCTCACAGCTTCAGTGACCTGGGTTCGGTTCTGGGGACTGCCACAGTCTCACAGCTCCAGTGTCCCGGGTTCGGTTCTGTTTACTGCCACAGTCTCACAGCTTCAGTGACCTGGGTTCGGTTCTGGGGACTGCCACAGTCTCACAGCTCCAGTGACCCGGGTTCAGTTCTGTTTACTGCCACAGTCTCACAGCTCCAGTGACATGGGTTCGGTTCTGTTTACTGCCACAGTCTCACAGCTCCAGTGACCCGGTTTCGGTTCTGTTTACTGCCACAGTCTCACAGCTCCAGTGTCCCGGGTTCGGTTCTGTTTACTGCCACAGTCTCACAGCTCCAGTGACCCGGGTTCGGTTCTGTTTACTGCCACAGTCTCACAGCTCCAGTGTCCCGGGTTCGGTTCTGTTTACTGCCACAGTCTCACAGCTCCAGAGTCCCGGGTTCGGTTCTGTTTACTGCCACAGCCTCACAGCTCCAGTGACCTGGGTTCAGTTCTGTTTACTGCCACAGTCTCACAGCTCCAGTGACCTGGGTTCGGTTCTGTTTACTGCCACAGTCTCACAGCTCCAGTAACCCGGGTTCGGTTCTGTTTACTGCCACAGTATCACAGCTCCAGTGACCTGAGTTCGGTTCTGTTTACTGCCACAGTCTCACAGCTCCAGTGACCCGGGTTCGGTTCTGTTTACTGCCACAGTCTCACAGCTCCAGTGACCTGAGTTCGGTTCTGTTTACTGCCACAGCCTCACAGCTCCAGTGTCCTGGGTTCGGTTCTGGGGACTGCCTCAGTCTCACAGCTCCAGTGTCCCGGGTTCGGTTCTGTTTACAGCCACAGTCTCAAAGCTCCAGTGTCCCGGGTTCGGTTCTGTTTACTGCCACAGTCTCACAGCTCCAGTGACCCGGGTTCGGTTCTGTTTACTGCCACAGTCTCACAGCTCCAGTGTCCCGGGTTCGGTTCTGTTTACTGCCACAGTCTCACAGCTCCAGTGTCCCGGGTTCGGTTCTGTTTACTGCCACAGTCTCACAGCTCCAGTGTCCCGGGTTCGGTTCTGTTCACTGCCACAGTCTCACAGCTCCAGTGACCCGGGTTCGGTTCTGTTTTCTGCCACAGTCTCACAGCTCCAGTGACCTGGGTTCAGTTCTGTTTACTGCCACAGTCTCACAGCTCCAGTGACCCGGGTTCGGTTCTGTTTACTGCCACAGTCTCACAGCTCCAGTGACCCGGGTTCGGTTCTGTTTACTGCCACAGTCTCACAGCTCCAGTGACCCGGGTTCGGTTCTGTTTACTGCCACAGTCTCACAGCTCCAGTGTCCCGGGTTCGGTTCTGTTCACTGCCACAGTCTCACAGCTCCAGTGACCCGGGTTCGGTTCTGTTTTCTGCCACAGTCTCACAGCTCCAGTGACCTGGGTTCAGTTCTGTTTACTGCCACAGTCTCACAGCTCCAGTGACCCGGGTTCGGTTCTGTTTACTGCCACAGTCTCACAGCTCCAGTGTCCCGGGTTCGGTTCTGTTCACTGCCACAGTCTCACAGCTCCAGTGACCCGGGTTCGGTTCTGTTTTCTGCCACAGTCTCACAGCTCCAGTGACCTGGGTTCAGTTCTGTTTACTGCCACAGTCTCACAGCTCCAGTGTCCCGGGTTCGGTTCTGTTTACTGCCACAGTCTCACAGCTTCAGTGACCTGGGTTCGGTCCTGTTTACTGCCACAGTCTCACAGCTCCAGTGTCCCGGGTTCGGTTCTGTTTACTGCCACAGTCTCACAGCTCCAGTGACCTGGGTTCGGTTCTGTTTACTGCCACAGTCTCACAGCTCCAGTGTCCCGGATTCGGTTCTGTTTACTGCCACAGTCTCACAGCTCCAGTGACCTGGGTTCGGTTCTGTTTACTGCCACAGTCTCACAGCTCCAGTGTCCCGGGTTCGGTTCTGTTTACTGCCACAGTCTCACAGCTCCAGTGTCCTGGGTTCGGTTCTGTTTACTGCCACAGTCTCACAGCTCCAGTGTCCCGGGTTCGGTTCTGTTTACTGCCACAGTCTCACAGCTCCAGTGTCCCGGGTTCGGTTCTGTTTACTGCCACAGTCTCACAGCTCCAGTTACCCGGGTTCGGTTCTGTTTACTGCCACAGCCTCAGAGCTCCAGTGTCCTGGGTTCGGTTCTGGGGACTGCCACAGTCTCACAGCTCCAGTGTCCCGGGTTCGGTTCTGTTTACTGCCACAGTCTCACAGCTCCAGTGTCCCGGGTTCGGTTCTGTTTACTGCCACAGTCTCACAGCTCCAGTTACCCGGGTTCGGTTCTGTTTACTGCCACAGTCTCACAGCTCCAGTGTCCCGGGTTCGGTTTTGTTTACTGCCACAGTCTCACAGATCCAGTGTCCCGGGTTCGGTTCTGTTTACTGCCACAGTCTCACAGCTTCAGTGACCTGGGTTCGGTTCTGTTTACTGCCACAGTCTCACAGCTCCAGTGACCTGGGTTCGGTTCTGTTTACTGCCACAGTCTCACAGCTCCAGTGTCCCGGGTTCGGTTCTGTTTACTGCCACAGTCTCACAGCTCCAGTGACCTGGGTTCGGTTCTGTTTACTGCCACAGTCTCACAGCTCCAGTGACCCGGGTTCAGTTCTGTTTACTGCCCCAGTCTCACAGCTCCAGTGACCCGGGTTCGGTTCTGTTTACTGCCACAGTCTCACAGCTCCAGTGTCCCGGGTTCGGTTCTGTTTACTGCCACAGTCTCACAGCTCCAGTGTCCCGGGTTCGGTTCTGTTTACTGCCACAGTCTCACAGCTCCAGTGACCTGGGTTCGGTTCTGTTTACTGCCACAGTCTCACAGCTCCAGTGTCCCGGGATCGGTTCTGTTTACTGCCACAGTCTCACAGCTCCAGTGTCCCGGGTTCGGTTCTGTTTACTGCCACAGTCTCACAGCTCCAGTGACCTGGGTTCGGTTCTGTTTACTGCCACAGTCTCACAGCTCCAGTGACCCGGGTTCGGTTCTGTTTACTGCCACAGTCTCACAGCTCCAGTGACCCGGGTTCGGTTCTGTTTACTGCCACAGTCTCACAGCTCCAGTGACCTGGGTTCGGTTCTGTTTACTGCCACAGTCTCACAGCTCCAGTGACCCGGGTTCAGTTCTGTTTACTGCCACAGTCTCACAGCTCCAGTGTCCCGGGTTCGGTTCTGTTTACTGCCACAGTCTCACAGCTCCAGTGTCCCGGGTTCGGTTCTGTTCACTGCCACAGTCTCACAGCTTCAGTGACCTGGGTTCGGTTCTGTTTACTGCCACAGTCTCACAGCTCCAGTGTCCCGGGTTCAGTTCTGTTCACTGCCACAGTCTCACAGCTTCAGTGACCTGGGTTCGGTTCTGTTTACTGCCACAGTCTCACAGCTCCAGTGACCCGGGTTCAGTTCTGTTTACTGCCACAGTCTCACAGCTCCAGTGACCCGGGTTCGGTTCTGTTTACTGCCACAGTCTCACAGCTCCAGTGTCCCGGGTTCGGTTCTGTTTACTGCCACAGTCTCACAGCTCCAGTGTCCCGGGTTCGGTTCTGTTTACTGCCACAGTCTCACAGCTCCAGTGTCCCGGGTTCGGTTCTGTTTACTGCCACAGTCTCACAGCTCCAGTGACCTGGGTTCGGTTCTGTTCACTGCCACAGTCTCACAGCTTCAGTGACCTGGGTTCGGTTCTGTTTACTGCCACAGTCTCACAGCTCCAGTGTCCCGGGTTCGGTTCTGGGGACTGCCACAGCCTCACAGCTCCAGTGACCTGGGTTCGGTTCTGTTTACTGCCACAGTCTCACAGCTTCAGTGACCTGGGTTCGGTTCTGGGGACTGCCACAGTCTCACAGCTCCAGTGTCCCGGGTTCGGTTCTGTTTACTGCCACAGTCTCACAGCTCCAGTGTCCCGGGTTCGGTTCTGTTTACTGCCACAGTCTCACAGCTCCAGTGACCTGGGTTCGGTTCTGTTTACTGCCACAGTCTCACAGCTCCAGTGACCTGAGTTCGGTTCTGTTTACTGCCACAGCCTCACAGCTCCAGTGTCCTGGGTTCGGTTCTGGGGACTGCCACAGTCTCACAGCTCCAGTGTCCCGGGTTCGGTTCTGTTTACAGCCACAGTCTCACAGCTCCAGTGTCCCGGGTTCGGTTCTGTTTACTGCCACAGTCTCACAGCTCCAGTGTCCCGGGTTCGGTTCTGTTTACAGCCACAGTCTCACAGCTCCAGTGTCCCGGGTTCGGTTCTGTTTACTGCCACAGTCTCACAGCTCCAGTGACCCGGGTTCGGTTCTGTTTACTGCCACAGTCTCACAGCTCCAGTGTCCCGGGTTCGGTTCTGTTTACTGCCACAGTCTCACAGCTCCAGTGTCCCGGGTTCGGTTCTGTTTACTGCCACAGTCTCACAGCTCCAGTGACCTGGGTTCGGTTCTGTTTACTGCCACAGTCTCACAGCTCCAGTGACCCAGGTTCAGTTCTGTTTACTGCCACAGTCTCACAGCTCCAGTGAACTGGGTTCTGTTCTGTTTACTGCCACAGTCTCACAGCTCCAGTGACCCGGGTTCGGATCTGTTTGCTGCCACAGTCTCACAGCTCCAGTGAACTGGGTTCTGTTCTGTTTACTGCCACAGTCTCACAGCTCCAGTGACCTGGGTTCGGTTCTGTTTACTGCCACAGTCTCACAGCTCCAGTGACCCGGGTTCGGTTCTGTTTACTGCCACAGTCTCACAGCTCCAGTGACCCGGGTTCAGTTCTGTTTACTGCCCCAGTCTCACAGCTCCAGTGACCCGGGTTCGGTTCTGTTTACTGCCACAGCCTCACAGCTCCAGTGTCCTGGGTTCGGTTCTGGGGACTGCCAAAGTCTCACAGCTCCAGTGTCCCGGGTTCGGTTCTGTTTACTGCCACAGTCTCACAGCTCCAGTGTCCCGGGTTCGGTTCTGTTTACTGCCACAGTCTCACAGCTCCAGTGACCCGGGTTCGGTTCTGTTTACTGCCACAGTCTCACAGCTCCAGTGTCCCGGGTTCGGTTCTGTTTACTGCCACAGTCTCACAGCTCCAGTGTCCCGGGTTCGGTTCTGTTTACTGCCACAGTCTCACAGCTTCAGTGACCTGGGTTCGGTTCTGTTTACTGCCACAGTCTCACAGCTCCAGTGACCTGGGTTCGGTTCTGTTTACTGCCACAGTCTCACAGCTCCAGTGTCCCGGGTTCGGTTCTGTTTACTGCCACAGTCTCACAGCTCCAGTGACCTGGGTTCGGTTCTGTTTACTGCCACAGTCTCACAGCTCCAGTGACCCGGGTTCAGTTCTGTTTACTGCCACAGTCTCACAGCTCCAGTGTCCCGGGTTCGGTTCTGTTTACTGCCACAGTCTCACAGCTCCAGTGACCTGGGTTCGGTTCTGTTCACTGCCACAGTCTCACAACTCCAGTGACCCGGGTTCGGTTCTGTTTACTGCCACAGTCTCACAGCTCCAGTGTCCCGGGTTCGGTTCTGTTTACTGCCACAGTCTCACAGCTCCAGTGTCCCGGGTTCGGTTCTGTTCACTGCCACAGTCTCACAGCTCCAGTGACCTGGGTTCGGTTCTGTTCACTGCCACAGTCTCACAGCTTCAGTGACCTGGGTTCGGTTCTGTTTACTGCCACAGTCTCACAGCTCCAGTGTCCCGGGTTCGGTTCTGGGGACTGCCACAGCCTCACAGCTCCAGTGACCTGGGTTCGGTTCTGTTTACTGCCACAGTCTCACAGCTTCAGTGACCTGGGTTCGGTTCTGGGGACTGCCACAGTCTCACAGCTCCAGTGTCCCGGGTTCGGTTCTGTTTACTGCCACAGTCTCACAGCTTCAGTGACCTGGGTTCGGTTCTGGGGACTGCCACAGTCTCACAGCTCCAGTGACCCGGGTTCAGTTCTGTTTACTGCCACAGTCTCACAGCTCCAGTGACATGGGTTCGGTTCTGTTTACTGCCACAGTCTCACAGCTCCAGTGACCCGGTTTCGGTTCTGTTTACTGCCACAGTCTCACAGCTCCAGTGTCCCGGGTTCGGTTCTGTTTACTGCCACAGTCTCACAGCTCCAGTGACCCGGGTTCGGTTCTGTTTACTGCCACAGTCTCACAGCTCCAGTGTCCCGGGTTCGGTTCTGTTTACTGCCACAGTCTCACAGCTCCAGAGTCCCGGGTTCGGTTCTGTTTACTGCCACAGCCTCACAGCTCCAGTGACCTGGGTTCAGTTCTGTTTACTGCCACAGTCTCACAGCTCCAGTGACCTGGGTTCGGTTCTGTTTACTGCCACAGTCTCACAGCTCCAGTAACCCGGGTTCGGTTCTGTTTACTGCCACAGTATCACAGCTCCAGTGACCTGAGTTCGGTTCTGTTTACTGCCACAGTCTCACAGCTCCAGTGACCCGGGTTCGGTTCTGTTTACTGCCACAGTCTCACAGCTCCAGTGACCTGAGTTCGGTTCTGTTTACTGCCACAGCCTCACAGCTCCAGTGTCCTGGGTTCGGTTCTGGGGACTGCCTCAGTCTCACAGCTCCAGTGTCCCGGGTTCGGTTCTGTTTACAGCCACAGTCTCACAGCTCCAGTGTCCCGGGTTCGGTTCTGTTTACTGCCACAGTCTCACAGCTCCAGTGACCCGGGTTCGGTTCTGTTTACTGCCACAGTCTCACAGCTCCAGTGACCCGGGTTCGGTTCTGTTTACTGCCACAGTCTCACAGCTCCAGTGTCCCGGGTTCGGTTCTGTTTACTGCCACAGTCTCACAGCTCCAGTGTCCCGGGTTCGGTTCTGTTCACTGCCACAGTCTCACAGCTTCAGTGACCTGGGTTCGGTTCTGTTTACTGCCACAGTCTCACAGCTCCAGTGTCCCGGGTTCGGTTCTGTTCACTGCCACAGTCTCACAGCTTCAGTGACCTGGTTTCGGTTCTGTTTACTGCCACAGTCTCACAGCTCCAGTGACCTGGGTTCGGTTCTGGGGACTGCCACAGCCTCACAGCTCCAGTGACCTGGGTTCGGTTCTGTTTACTGCCACAGTCTCACAGCTCCAGTGACCTAAGTTCGGTTCTGTTTACTGCCACAGCCTCACAGCTCCAGTGTCCTGGGTTCGGTTCTGGGGACTGCCACAGTCTCACAGCTCCAGTGTCCCGGGTTCGGTTCTGTTTACTGCCACAGTCTCACAGCTCCAGTGACCTGGGTTCGGTTCTGTTTACTGCCACAGTCTCACAGCTCCAGTGACCTGGGTTCGGTTCTGTTTACTGCCACAGCCTCACAGCTCCAGTGACCTGGGTTCGGTTCTGTTTACTGCCACAGTCTCACAGCTCCAGTGTCCCGGGTTCGGTTCTGTTTACTGCCACAGTCTCACAGCTCCAGTGACCCGGGTTCGGTTCTGTTTACTGCCACAGTCTCACAGCTCCAGTGACCTGGGTTCAGTTCTGTTTACTGCCACAGCCTCACAGCTCCAGTGACCTGGGTTCAGTTCTGTTTACTGCCACAGTCTCACAGCTCCAGTGACCTGGGTTCGGTTCTGTTTACTGCCACAGTCTCACAGCTCCAGTGACCCGGGTTCGGTTCTGTTTACTGCCACAGTCTCACAGCTCCAGTGTCCCGGGTTCGGTTCTGTTTACTGCCACAGTCTCACAGCTCCAGTGTCCCGCGTTCGGTTCTGTTCACTGCCACAGTCTCACAGCTTCAGTGACCTGGGTTCGGTTCTGTTTACTGCCACAGTCTCACAGCTCCAGTGTCCCGGGTTCGGTTCTGGGGACTGCCACAGCCTCACAGCTCCAGTGACCTGGGTTCGGTTCTGTTTACTGCCACAGTCTCACAGCTTCAGTGACTTGGGTTCGGTTCTGGGGACTGCCACAGTCTCACAGCTCCAGTGTCCCGGGTTCGGTTCTGTTTACTGCCACAGTCTCACAGCTCCAGTGTCCCGGGTTCGGTTCTGTTTACTGCCACAGTCTCACAGCTCCAGTGACCCGGGTTCGGTTCTGTTTACTGCCACAGTCGCACAGCTCCAGTGTCCCGGGTTCGGTTCTGTTTACTGCCACATTCTCACAGCTCCAGTGTCCCGGTTTCGGTTCTGTTTACTGCCACAGTCTCACAGCTCCAGTGACCTGGGTTCGGTTCTGTTTACTGCCACAGTCTCACAGCTCCAGTGACCCGGGTTCGGTTCTGTTTACTGCCACAGTCTCACAGCTCCAGTGTCCCGGGTTCGGTTCTGTTTACTGCCACAGTCTCACAGCTCCAGTGACCCGGGTTCAGTTCTGATTACTGCCACAGTCTCACAGCTCCAGTGACCCGGGTTCGGTTCTGTTTACTGCCACAGCCTCACAGCTCCAGTGTCCCGGGTTCGGTTCTGTTTACTGCCACAGTCTCACAGCTCCAGTGTCCCGGGTTCGGTTCTGTTTACTGCCACAGTCTCACAGCTCCAGTGTCCCGGGTTCGGTTCTGTTTACTGCCACAGTCTCACAGCTCCAGTGTCCCGGGTTCGGTTCTGTTTACTGCCACAGTCTCACAGCTCCAGTGTCCCGGGTTCGGTTCTGTTTACTGCCACAGTCTCACAGCTCCAGTGTCCCGGGTTCGGTTCTGTTTACTGCCACAGTCTCACAGCTCCAGTGTCCCGGGTTCGGTTCTGTTTACGGCCACAGTCTCACAGCTTCAGTGACCTGGGTTCGGTTCTGTATACTGCCACAGTCTCACAGCTCCAGTGACCTGGGTTCGGTTCTGTTTACTGCCACAGTCTCACAGCTCCAGTGTCCCGGGTTCGGTTCTGTTTACTGCCACAGTCTCACAGCTCCAGTGACCTGGGTTCGGTTCTGTTTACTGCCACAGTCTCACAGCTCCAGTGACCCGGGTTCAGTTCTGTTTACTGCCACAGTCTCACAGCTCCAGTGACCCGGGTTCGGTTCTGTTTACTGCCACAGTCTCACAGCTCCAGTGTCCCGGGTTCGGTTCTGTTTACTGCCACAGTCTCACAGCTCCAGTGTCCCGGGTTCGGTTCTGTTCACTGCCACAGTCTCACAGCTTCAGTGACCTGGGTTCGGTTATGTTTACTGCCACAGTCTCACAGCTCCAGTGTCCCGGGTTCGGTTCTGGGGACTGCCACAGCCTCACAGCTCCATTGACCTGGGTTCGGTTCTGTTTACTGCCACAGTCTCACAGCTTCAGTAACCTGGGTTCGGTTCTGGGGACAGCCACAGCCTCACAGCTCCAGTGTCCTGGGTTCGGTTCTGTTTTTTGCCACAGTCTCACAGCTTCAGTGACCCGGGTTCGGTTCTGTTTACTGCCACAGCCTCACAGCTCCAGTGTCCTGGGTTCGGTTCCGTTTACTGCCACAGTCTCACAGCTCCAGTGACCTGGGTTCGGTTCTGTTTACTGCCACAGTCTCACAGCTCCAGTGACCCGGGTTCGGTTCTGTTTACTGCCACAGTCTCACAGCTCCATTGACCCGGGTTCGGTTCTGCATACTGCCACAGTCTCACAGCTCCAGTGACCCGGGTTCGGTTCTGTTTACTGCCACAGTCTCACAGCTCCAGTGACCCGGGTTCGGTTCTGCATACTGCCACAGTCTCACAGCTCCAGTGACCCGGGTTCGGTTCTGTTTACTGCCACAGTCTCACAGCTCCAGTGACCTGGGTTCGGTTCTGTTTACTGCCACAGTCTCACAGCTCCAGTGACCCGGGTTCAGTTCTGTTTACTACCACAGTCTCACAGCTCCAGTGACATGGGTTCGGTTCTGTTTACTGCCACAGTCTCACAGCTCCAGTGACCCGGGTTCGGTTCTGTTTAATGCCACAGTCTCACAGCTTCAGTGACCTGGGTTCAGTTCTGTTTACTGCCACAGTTTCACAGCTTCAGTGACCCGGGTTCAGTTCTGTTTTTTGCCACAGTCTCACAGCTTCAGTGACCTGGGTTCAGTTCTGTTTACTGCCACAGCCTCACAGCTCCAGTGACATGGGTTCGGTTCTGTTTACTGCCACAGTCTCACGGCTCCAGTGACCCGGGTTCGGTTCTGTTTACTGCCACAGTCTCACAGCTCCAGTGTCCCGGGTTCGGTTCTGTTTACTGCCACAGTCTCACAGCTCCAGTGACCTGGGTTCGGTTCTGTTTACTGCCACAGCCTCACAGCTCCAGTGTCCCGGGTTCGGTTCTGTTTACTGCCACAGTCTCACAGCTCCAGTGTCCCGGGTTCGGTTCTGTTTACTGCCACAGTCTCACAGCTCCAGTGACCTGGGTTCGGTTCTGTTTACTGCCACAGTCTCACAGCTCCAGTGACCTGGGTTCGGTTCTGTTTACTGCCACAGTCTCACAGCTCCAGTGACCCGGGTTCAGTTCTGTTTACTGCCACAGTCTCACAGCTCCAGTTTCCCGGGTTCGGTTCTGTTTACTGCCACAGTCTCACAGCTCCAGTGACCCGGGTTCGGTTCTGTTTACTGCCACAGTCTCACAGCTCCAGTGACCCGGGTTCGGTTCTGTTTACTGCCACAGTCTCACAGCTCCAGTGACCCGGGTTCGGTTCTGTTTACTGCCACAGTCTCACAGCTCCAGTGACCCGGGTTCAAATCTGTTTACTGCCACAGTCTCACAGCTCCAGTGACCCGGGTTCGGTTCTGTTTACTGCCACAGTCTCACAGCTCCAGTGACCCGGGTTCGGTTCTGTTTACTGCCACAGTCTCACAGCTCCAGTGACCTGGGTTCGGTTCTGTTTACTGCCACAGTCTCACAGCTCCAGTGACCTGGGTTCGGTTCTGTTTACTGCCACAGTCTCACAGCTCCAGTGACCTGGGTTCGGTTCTGTTTACTGCCACAGTCTCACAGCTCCAGTGTCCCGGGTTCGGTTCTGTTTACTGCCACAGTCTCACAGCTCCAGTGACGTGGGTTCGGTTCTGTTTACTGCCACAGTCTCACAGCTCCAGTGACCCGGGTTCAGTTCTGTTTACTGCCACAGTCTGACAGCTCCAGTGTCCCGGGTTCGGTTCTGTTTACTGCAACAGTCTCACAGCTCCAGTGTCCCGGGTTCAGTTCTGTTCACTGCCACAGTCTCACAGCTTCAGTGACCTGGGTTCGGTTCTGTTTACTGCCACAGTCTCACAGCTCCAGTGTCCCGGGTTCGGTTCTGTTCACTGCCACAGTCTCACAGCTTCAGTGACCTGGGTTCGGTTCTGTTTACTGCCACTGTCTCACAGCTCCAGTGACCCGGGTTGAGTTCTGTTTACTGCCACAGTCTCACAGCTCCAGTGTCCCGGGTTCGGTTCTGTTTACTGCCACAGTCTCACAGCTCCAGTGACCTGGGTTCGGTTCTGTTCACTGCCACAGTCTCACAGCTTCAGTGACCTGGGTTCGGTTCTGTTTACTGCCACAGTCTCACAGCTCCAGTGTCCCGGGTTCGGTTCTGGGGACTGCCACAGCCTCACAGCTCCAGTGACCTGGGTTCGGTTCTGTTTACTGCCACAGTCTCACAGCTTCAGTGACCTGGGTTCGGTTCTGGGGACAGCCACAGCCTCACAGCTCCAGTGACCCGGGTTCGGTTCTGTTTACTGCCACAGTCTCACAGCTCCAGTGTCCCGGGTTCGGTTCTGTTTACTGCCACAGTCTCACAGCTTCAGTGACCCGGGTTCGGTTCTGTTTACTGCCACAGCCTCACAGCTCCAGTGTCCTGGGTTCGGTTCTGTTTACTGCCACAGCCTCACAGCTCCAGTGTCCTGGGTTCGGTTCTGTTTACTGCCACAGTCTCACAGCTCCAGTGACCTGGGTTCGGTTCTGTTTACTGCCACAGTCTCACAGCTCCAGTGACCGGGTTCGGTTCTGTTTACTGCCACAGTCTCACAGCTCCAGTGACCCGGGTTCGGTTCTGCATACTGCCACAGTCTCACAGCTCCAGTGACCCGGGTTCGGTTCTGTTTACTGCCACAGTCTCACAGCTCCAGTGACCTGGGTTCGGTTCTGTTTACTGCCACAGTCTCACAGCTCCAGTGACCCGGTTTCAGTTCTGTTTACTACCACAGTCTCACAGCTCCAGTGACATGGGTTCGGTTCTGTTTACTGCCACAGTCTCACAGCTCCAGTGACCCGGGTTCGGTTCTGTTTACTGCCACAGTCTCACAGCTCCAGTGACCTGGGTTCGGTTCTGTTTACTGCCACAGTCTCACAGCTTCAGTGACCCTGGTTCAGTTCTGTTTACTGCCACAGTCTCACAGCTTCAGTGACCTGGGTTCAGTTCTGTTTACTGCCACAGCCTCACAGCTCCAGTGACATGGGTTCGGTTCTGTTTACTGCCACAGTCTCACAGCTCCAGTGACCCGGGTTCGGTTCTGTTTACTGCCACAGTCTCACAGCTCCAGTGTCCCGGGTTCGGTTCTGTTTACTGCCACAGTCTCACAGCTCCAGTGACCTGGGTTCGGTTCTGTTTACTGCCACAGCCTCACAGCTCCAGTGACATGGGTTCGGTTCTGTTTACTGCCACAGTCTCACAGCTCCAGTGACCCGGGTTCGGTTCTGTTTACTGCCACAGTCTCACAGCTCCAGTGACCTGGGTTCGGTTCTGTTTACTGCCACAGTCTCACAGCTCCAGTGACCTGGGTTCGGTTCTGTTTACTGCCACAGTCTCACAGCTCCAGTGACCTGGGTTCGGTTCTGTTTACTGCCACAGTCTCACAGCTCCAGTGACCCGGGTTCAGTTCTGTTTACTGCCACAGTCTCACAGCTCCAGTGTCCCGGGTTCGGTTCTGTTTACTGCCACAGTCTCACAGCTCCAGTGACCTGGGTTCGGTTCTGTTTACTGCCACAGTCTCACAGCTCCAGTGTCACGGGTTCGGTTCTCTTTACTGCCACAGTCTCACAGCTCCAGTGTCCTGGGTTCAGTTCTGTTTACTGCCACAGTCTCACAGCTCCAGTGACCTGGGTTCGTTTCTGTTCACTGCCACAGTCTCACAGCTCCAGTGTCCCGGGTTCGGTTCTGGGGACTGCCACAGCCTCACAGCTCCAGTGACCTGGGTTCGGTTCTGTTTACTGCCACAGTCTCACAGCTTCAGTGACCTGGGTTCGGTTCTGGGGACTGCCACAGTCTCACAGCTCCAGTGTCCCGGGTTCGGTTCTGTTTACTGCCACAGTCTCACAGCTCCAGTGTCCCGGGTTCGGTTCTGTTTACTGCCACAGTCTCACATCTCCAGTGACCCGGGTTCGGTTCTGTTTACTGCCACAGTCTCACAGCTCCAGTGTCCCGTGTTCGGTTCTGTTTACTGCCACAGTCTCACATCTCCAGTGACCCGGGTTCGGTTCTGTTTACTGCCACAGTCTCACAGCTCCAGTGTCCCGGGTTCGGTTCTGTTTACTGCAACAGTCTCACAGCTCCAGTGCCCCGGGTTCGGTTCTGTTTACTGCCACAGTCTCACAGCTCCAGTGTCCCGGGTTCGGTTCTGTTTACTGCCACAGCCTCACAGCTCCAGTGACCTGAGTTCGGTTCTGTTTACTGCCACAGTCTCACAGCTCCAGTGACCTGAGTTCGGTTCTGTTTACTGCCACAGTCTCACAGCTCCAGTGACCCGGGTTCGGTTCTGTTTACTGCCACAGTCTCACAGCTCCAGTGACCTGAGTTCGGTTCTGTTTACTGCCACAGCCTCACAGCTCCAGTGTCCTGGGTTAGGTTCTGGGGACTGCCACAGTCTCACAGCTCCAGTGTCCCGGGTTCGGTTCTGTTTACAGCCACAGTCTCACAGCTCCAGTGTCCCGGGTTCGGTTCTGTTTACTGCCACAGTCTCACAGCTCCAGTGACCCGGGTTCGGTTCTGTTTACTGCCACAGTCTCACAGCTCCAGTGTCCCGGGTTCGGTTCTGTTTACTGCCACAGTCTCACAGCTCCAGTGACCTGAGTTCGGTTCTGTTTACTGCCACAGTCTCACAGCTCCAGTGACCTGGGTTCGGTTCTGTTTACTGCCACAGTCTCACAGCTCCAGTGACCTGAGTTCGGTTCTGTTTACTGCCACAGCCTCACAGCTCCAGTGTCCTGGGTTAGGTTCTGGGGACTGCCACAGTCTCACAGCTCCAGTGTCCCGGGTTCGGTTCTGTTTACAGCCACAGTCTCACAGCTCCAGTGTCCCGGGTTCGGTTCTGTTTACTGCCACAGTCTCACAGCTCCAGTGACCCGGGTTCGGTTCTGTTTACTGCCACAGTCTCACAGCTCCAGTGTCCCGGGTTCGGTTCTGTTTACTGCCACAGTCTCACAGCTCCAGTGTCCCGGGTTCGGTTCTGTTTACTGCCACAGTCTCACAGCTCCAGTGACCTGGGTTCGGTTCTGTTTACTGCCACAGTCTCACAGCTCCAGTGTTCCGGGTTCGGTTCTGTTTACTGCCACAGTCTCACAGCTCCAGTGACCTGGGTTCGGTTCTGTTTACTGCCACAGTCTCACAGCTCCAGTGACCCGGGTTCAGTTCTGTTTACTGCCCCAGTCTCACAGCTCCAGTGACCCGGGTTCGGTTCTGTTTACTGCCACAGTCTCACAGCTCCAGTGACCTGGGTTCAGTTCTGTTTACTGCCACAGTCTCACAGCTCCAGTGACCTGGGTTCGGTTCTGTTTACTGCCACAGTCTCACAGCTCCAGTGACCCGGGTTCGGTTCTGTTTACTGCCACAGTCTCACAGCTCCAGTGACCCGGGTTCAGTTCTGTTTACTGCCCCAGTCTCACAGCTCCAGTGACCCGGGTTCAGTTCTGTTTACTGCCACAGCCTCACAGCTCCAGTGTCCTGGGTTCGGTTCTGGGGACTGCCACAGTCTCACAGCTCCAGTGTCCCGGGTTCGGTTCTGTTTACTGCCACAGTCTCACAGCTCCAGTGTCCCGGGTTCGGTTCTGTTTACTGCCACAGTCTCACAGCTCCAGTGTCCCGGGTTCGGTTCTGTTTACTGCCACAGTCTCACAGCTCCAGTGACCCGGGTTCGGTTCTGTTTACTGCCACAGTCTCACAGCTCCAGTGTCCCGGGTTCGGTTCTGTTTACTGCCACAGTCTCACAGCTCCAGTGACCTGGGTTCGGTTCTGTTTACTGCCACAGTCTCACAGCTCCAGTGTCCCGGGTTCGGTTCTGTTTACTGCCACAGTCTCACAGCTCCAGTGACCTGGGTTCGGTTCTGTTTACTGCCACAGTCTCACAGCTCCAGTGACCCGGGTTCAGTTCTGTTTAATGCCACAGTCTCACAGCTCCAGTGTCCCGGGTTCGGTTCTGTTTACTGCCACAGTCTCACAGCTCCAGTGTCCCGGGTTCGGTTCTGTTCACTGCCACAGTCTCACAGCTCCAGTGACCTGGGTTCGGTTCTGTTCACTGCCACAGTCTCACAGCTTCAGTGACCTGGGTTCGGTTCTGTTTACTGCCACAGTCTCACAGCTCCAGTGTCCCGGGTTCGGTTCTGGGGACTGCTACAGCCTCACAGCTCCAGTGACCTGGGTTCTGTTCTGTTTACTGCCACAGTCTCACAGCTTCAGTGACCTGGGTTCGGTTCTGGGGACTGCCACAGTCTCACAGCTCCAGTGACCTTGGTTCGGTTCAGTTTACTGCCACAGTCTCACAGCTCCAGTGTCCCGGGTTCGGTTCTGTTTACTGCCACAGCCTCACAGCTCCAGTGTCCCGGGTTCGGTTCTGTTTACTGCCACAGTCTCACAGCTCCAGTGACCCGGGTTCGGTTCTGTTTACTGCCACAGTCTCACAGCTCCAGTGTCCCGGGTTCGGTTCTGTTTACTGCCACAGTCTCACAGCTCCAGAGTCCCGGGTTCGGTTCTGTTTACTGCCACAGCCTCACAGCTCCAGTGACCTGGGTTCAGTTCTGTTTACTGTCACAGTCTCACAGCTCCAGTGACCTGAGTTCGGTTCTGTTTACTGCCACAGTCTCACAGCTCCAGTGACCCGGGTTCGGTTCTGTTTACTGCCACAGTCTCACAGCTCCAGTGACCTGAGTTCGGTTCTGTTTACTGCCACAGCCTCACAGCTCCAGTGTCCTGGGATCGGTTCTGGGGACTGCCACAGTCTCACGGCTTCAGTGACCTGGGTTCGGTTCTGTTTACTGCCACAGTCTCACAGCTCCAGTGTCCCGGGTTCGGTTCTGTTTACTGCCACAGTCTCACAGCTCCAGTGACCCGGGTTCGGTTCTGTTTACTGCCACAGTCTCACAGTTCCAGTGTCCCGGGTTCGGTTCTGTTTACTGCCACAGTCTCACAGCTCCAGTGTCCCGGGTTCGGTTCTGTTTACTGCCACAGTCTCACAGCTCCAGTGTCCCGGGTTCGGTTCTGTTTACTGCCACAGTCTCACAGCTTCAGTGACCTGGGTTCGGTTCTGTTTACTGCCACAGTCTCACAGCTCCAGTGACCTGGGTTCGGTTCTGTTTACTGCCACAGTCTCACAGCTCCAGTGACCTGGGTTCGGTTCTGTTTACTGCCACAGTCTCACAGCTCCAGTGACCCGGGTTCGGTTCTGTTTACTGCCACAGTCTCACAGCTCCAGTGACCCGGGTTCAGTTCTGTTTACTGCCCCAGTCTCACAGCTCCAGTGACCCGGGTTCAGTTCTGTTTACTGCCACAGCCTCACAGCTCCAGTGTCCTGGGTTCGGTTCTGGGGACTGCCACAGTCTCACAGCTCCAGTGTCCCGGGTTCGGTTCTGTTTACTGCCACAGTCTCACAGCTCCAGTGACCCGGGTTCGGTTCTGTTTACTGCCACAGTCTCACAGCTCCAGTGTCCCGGGTTCGGTTCTGTTTACTGCCACAGTCTCACAGCTCCAGTGTCCCGGGTTCGGTTCTGTTTACTGCCACAGTCTCACAGCTTCAGTGACCTGGGTTCGGTTCTGTTTACTGCCACAGTCTCACAGCTCCAGTGACCTGGGTTCGGTTCTGTTTACTGCCACAGTCTCACAGCTCCAGTGTCCCGGGTTCGGTTCTGTTTACTGCCACAGTCTCACAGCTCCAGTGACCTGGGTTCGGTTCTGTTTACTGCCACAGTCTCACAGCTCCAGTGACCCGGGTTCAGTTCTGTTTACTGCCACAGTCTCACAGCTCCAGTGACCTGGGTTCGGTTCTGTTTACAGCCACAGTCTCACAGCTCCAGTGTCCCGGGTTCGGTTCTGTTTACTGCCACAGTCTCACAGCTCCAGTGACCCGGGTTCGGTTCTGTTTACTGCCACAGTCTCACAGCTCCAGTGTCCCGGGTTCGGTTCTGTTTACTGCCACAGTCTCACAGCTCCAGTGTCCCGGGTTCGGTTCTGTTTGCTGCCACAGTCTCACAGCTTCAGTGACCTGGGTTCGGTTCTGTTTACTGCCACAGTCTCACAGCTCCAGTGACCTGGGTTCGGTTCTGTTTACTGCCACAGTCTCACAGCTCCAGTGTCCCGGGTTCGGTTCTGTTTACTGCCACAGTCTCACAGCTCCAGTGACCTGGGTTCGGTTCTGTTTACTGCCACAGTCTCACAGCTCCAGTGACCCGGGTTCAGTTCTGTTTACTGCCCCAGTCTCACAGCTCCAGTGACCCGGGTTCGGTTCTGTTTACTGCCACAGTCTCACAGCTCCAGTGACCCGGGTTCGGTTCTGTTTACTGCCACAGTCTCACAGCTCCAGTGTCCCGGGTTCGGTTCTGTTTACTGCCACAGTCTCACAGCTCCAGTGTCCCGGATTCGGTTCTGTTTACTGCCAGAGTCTCACGGCTCCAGTGTCCCGGGTTCGGTTCTGTTTACTGCCACAGTCTCACAGCTTCAGTGACCTGGGTTCGGTTCTGTTTACTGCCACAGTCTCACAGCTCCAGTGTTCCGGGTTCGGTTCTGTTTACTGCCACAGTCTCACAGCTCCAGTGACCTGGGTTCGGTTCTGTTTACTGCCACAGTCTCACAGCTCCAGTGACCCGGGTTCAGTTCTGTTTACTGCCCCAGTCTCACAGCTCCAGTGACCCTGGTTCGGTTCTGTTTACTGCCACAGTCTCACAGCTCCAGTGACCTGGGTTCAGTTCTGTTTACTGCCACAGTCTCACAGCTCCAGTGACCTGGGTTCGGTTCTGTTTACTGCCACAGTCTCACAGCTCCAGTGACCCGGGTTCGGTTCTGTTTACTGCCACAGTCTCACAGCTCCAGTGACCCGGGTTCAGTTCTGTTTACTGCCCCAGTCTCACAGCTCCAGTGACCCGGGTTCAGTTCTGTTTACTGCCACAGCCTCACAGCTCCAGTGTCCTGGGTTCGGTTCTGGGGACTGCCACAGTCTCACAGCTCCAGTGTCCCGGGTTCGGTTCTGTTTACTGCCACAGTCTCACAGCTCCAGTGTCCCGGGTTCGGTTCTGTTTACTGCCACAGTCTCACAGCTCCAGTGACCCGGGTTCGGTTCTGTTTACTGCCACAGTCTCACAGCTCCAGTGTCCCGGGTTCGGTTCTGTTTACTGCCACAGTCTCACAGCTCCAGTGTCCCGGGTTCGGTTCTGTTTACTGCCACAGTCTCACAGCTTCAGTGACCTGGGTTCGGTTCTGTTTACTGCCACAGTCTCACAGCTCCAGTGACCTGGGTTCGGTTCTGTTTACTGCCACAGTCTCACAGCTCCAGTGTCCCGGGTTCGGTTCTGTTTACTGGCACAGTCTCACAGCTCCAGTGACCTGGGTTCGGTTCTGTTTACTGCCACAGTCTCACAGCTCCAGTGACCCGGGTTCAGTTCTGTTTACTGCCACATTCTCACAGCTCCAGTGTCCCGGGTTCGGTTCTGTTTACTGCCACAGTCTCACAGCTCCAGTGTCCCGGGTTCGGTTCTGTTCACTGCCACAGTCTCACAGCTCCAGTGTCCCGGGTTCGGTTCTGTTTACTGCCACAGTCTCACAGCTCCAGTGACCCGGGTTCGGTTCTGTTTACTGCCACAGTCTCACAGCTCCAGTGTCCCGGGTTCGGTTCTGTTTACTGCCACAGTCTCACAGCTCCAGTGTCCCGGGTTCGGTTCTGTTTACTGCCACAGTCTCACAGCTTCAGTGACCTGGGTTCGGTTCTGTTTACTGCCACAGTCTCACAGCTCCAGTGACCTGGGTTCGGTTCTGTTTACTGCCACAGTCTCACAGCTCCAGTGTCCCGGGTTCGGTTCTGTTTACTGGCACAGTCTCACAGCTCCAGTGACCTGGGTTCGGTTCTGTTTACTGCCACAGTCTCACAGCTCCAGTGACCCGGGTTCAGTTCTGTTTACTGCCACATTCTCACAGCTCCAGTGTCCCGGGTTCGGTTCTGTTTACTGCCACAGTCTCACAGCTCCAGTGTCCCGGGTTCGGTTCTGTTCACTGCCACAGTCTCACAGCTCCAGTGACCTGGGTTCGGTTCTGTTCACTGCCACAGTCTCACAGCTTCAGTGACCTGGGTTCGGTTCTGTTTACTGCCACAGTCTCACAGCTCCAGTGTCCCGGGTTCGGTTCTGTTTACTGCCACAGTCTCACAGCTCCAGTGTCCCGGGTTCGGTTCTGTTCACTGCCACAGTCTCACAGCTCCAGTGACCTGGGTTCGGTTCTGTTCACTGCCACAGTCTCACAGCTTCAGTGACCTGGGTTCGGTTCTGTTTACTGCTACAGCCTCACAGCTCCAGTGACCTGGGTTCGGTTCTGTTTACTGCCACAGTCTCACAGCTTCAGTGACCTGGGTTCGGTTCTGGGGACTGCCACAGTCTCACAGCTCCAGTGTCCCGGGTTCGGTTCTGTTTACTGCCACAGTCTCACAGCTCCAGTGTCCCGGGTTCGGTTCTGTTTACTGCCACAGTCTCACAGCTCCAGTGTCCCGGGTTCGGTTCTGTTTACTGCCACAGTCTCACAGCTCCAGTGACCTGGGTTCGGTTCTGTTTACTGCCACAGTCTCACAGCTTCAGTGACCTGGCTTCGGTTCTGGGGACTGCCACAGTCTCACAGCTCCAGTGTCCCGGGTTCGGTTCTGTTTACTGCCACAGTCTCACAGCTCCAGTGTCCCGGGTTCGGTTCTGTTTACTGCCACAGTCTCACAGCTCCAGTGACCCGGGTTCGGTTCTGTTTACTGCCACAGTCTCACAGCTCCAGTGTCCCGGGTTCGGTTCTGTTTACTGCCACAGTCTCACAGCTCCAGAGTCCCGGGTTCGGTTCTGTTTACTGCCACAGCCTCACAGCTCCAGTGACCTGGGTTCAGTTCTGTTTACTGCCACAGTCTCACAGCTCCAGTGACCTGGGTTCGGTTCTGTTTACTGCCACAGTCTCACAGCTCCAGTGACCCGGGTTCAGTTCTGTTTACTGCCACAGTCTCACAGCTCCAGTGTCCCGGGTTCGGTTCTGTTTACTGCCACAGTCTCACAGCTCCAGTGACCCGGGTTCAGTTCTGTTTACTGCCACAGTCTCACAGCTCCAGTGACCTGAGTTCGGTTCTGTTTACTGCCACAGTCTCACAGCTCCAGTGACCCGGGTTCGGTTCTGTTTACTGCCACAGTCTCACAGCTCCAGTGACCTGAGTTCGGTTCTGTTTACTGCCACAGCCTCACAGCTCCAGTGTCCTGGGTTCGGTTCTGGGGACTGCCACAGTCTCACAGCTCCAGTGTCCCGGGTTCGGTTCTGTTTACTGCCACAGTCTCACAGCTCCAGTGACCCGGGTTCGGTTCTGTTTACTGCCACAGTCTCACAGCTCCAGTGTCCCGGGTTCGGTTCTGTTTACTGCCACAGTCTCACAGCTCCAGTGTCCCGGGTTCGGTTCTGTTTACTGCCACAGTCTCACAGCTTCAGTGACCTGGGTTCAGTTCTGTTTACTGCCACAGTCTCACAGCTCCAGTGACCTGGGTTCGGTTCTGTTTACTGCCACAGTCTCACAGCTCCAGTGTCCCGGGTTCGGTTCTGTTTACTGCCACAGTCTCACAGCTCCAGTGACCTGGGTTCGGTTCTGTTTACTGCCACAGTCTCACAGCTACAGTGACCCGGGTTCAGTTCTGTTTACTGCCCCAGTCTCACAGCTCCAGTGACCCGGGTTCGGTTCTGTTTACTGCCACAGTCTCACAGCTCCAGTGACCTGGGTTCAGTTCTGTTTACTGCCACCGTCTCACAGCTCCAGTGACCTGGGTTCGGTTCTGTTTACTGCCACAGTCTCACAGCTCCAGTGACCCGGGTTCGGTTCTGCTTACTGCCACAGTCTCACAGCTCCAGTGTCCCGGGTTCGGTTCTGTTTACTGCCACAGTCTCACAGCTCCAGTGTCCCGGGTTCGGTTCTGTTTACTGCCACAGCCTCACAGCTCCAGTGACCTGGGTTCGGTTCTGTTTACTGCCACAGTCTCACAGCTCCAGTGTCCCGGGTTCGGTTCTGTTTACTGCCACAGTCTCACAGCTCCAGTGACCTGGGTTCGGTTCTGTTTACTGCCACAGTCTCACAGCTCCAGTGACCTGGGTTCGGTTCTGTTTACTGCCACAGTCTCACAGCTCCAGTGTCCTTGGTTCGGTTCTGGGGACTGCCACAGTCTCACAGCTCCAGTGTCCCGGGTTCGGTTCTGTTTACTGCCACAGTCTCACAGCTCCAGTGTCCCGGGTTCGGTTCTGTTTACTGCCACAGTCTCACAGCTCCAGTTACCCGGGTTCGGTTCTGTTTACTGCCACAGTCTCACAGCTCCAGTGTCCCGGGTTCGGTTTTGTTTACTGCCACAGTCTCACAGCTCCAGTGTCCCGGGTTCGGTTCTCTTTACTGCCACAGTCTCACAGCTTCAGTGACCTGGGTTCGGTTCTGTTTACTGCCACAGTCTCACAGCTCCAGTGTCCCGGGTTCGGTTCTGTTTACTGCCACAGTCTCACAGCTCCAGTGTCCCGGGTTCGGTTCTGTCACTGCCACAGTCTCACAGCTTCAGTGACCTGGGTTCGGTTCTGTTTACTGCCACAGTCTCACAGCTCCAGTGTCCCGGGTTCGGTTCTGGGGACTGCCACAGCATCACAGCTCCAGTGACCTGGGTTCGCTTCTGGGGACTGCCACAGTCTCACAGCTCCAGTGTCCCGGGTTCGGTTCTGTTTACTGCCACAGTCTCACAGCTCCAGTGACCCGGGTTCGGTTCTGTTTACTGCCACAGTCTCACAGCTCCAGTGACCCGGGTTCGGTTCTGTTTACTGCCACAGTCTCACAGCTCCAGTGTCCCGGGTTCGGTTCTGTTTACTGCCACAGTCTCACAGCTCCAGTGTCCCGGGTTCAGTTCTGTTTACTGCCACAGTCTCACAGCTCCAGTGACCTGGGTTCGGTTTTGTTTACTGCCACAGTCTCAAAGCTCCAGTGACCTGGGTTCGGTTCTGTTTACTGCCACAGTCTCACAGCTCCAGTGTCCCGGGTTCGGTTCTGTTTACTGCCACAGTCTCACAGCTCCAGTGACCTGGGTTCGGTTCTGTTTACTGCCACTGTCTCACAGCTCCAGTGACCCGGGTTCAGTTCTGTTTACTGCCACAGTCTCACAGCTCCAGTGACCCGGGTTCGGTTCTGTTTACTGCCACAGTCTCACAGCTCCAGTGTCCCGGGTTTGGTTCTGTTTACTGCCACAGTCTCACAGCTCCAGTGTGCCGGGTTCGGTTCTGTTCACTGCCACAGTCTCACGGCTTCAGTGACCTGGGTTCGGTTCTGTTTACTGCCACAGTCTCACAGCTCCAGTGTCCCGGGTTTGGTTCTGGGGACTGCCACAGCCTCACAGCTCCAGTGACCTGGGTTCGGTTCTTTTTACTGCCACAGTCTCACAGCTTCAGTGACCTGGGTTCGGTTCTGGGGACAGCCACAGCCTCACAGCTCCAGTGTCCTGGGTTCGGTTCTGTTTTTTGCCACAGTCTCACAGCTTCAGTGACCCGGGTTCGGTTCTGTTTACTGCCACAGCCTCACAGCTCCAGTGTCCTGGGTTCGGTTCTGTTTACTGCCACAGCCTCACAGCTCCAGTGTCCTGGGTTCGGTTCTGTTTACTGCCACAGTCTCACAGCTCCAGTGACCTGGGTTCGGTTCTATTTACTGCCACAGTCTCACAGCTCCAGTGACCGGGTTCGGTTCTGTTTACTGCCACAGCCTCACAGCTCCAGTGTCCTGGGTTCGGTTCTGTTTACTGCCACAGTCTCACAGCTCCCGTGACCCGGGTTCGGTTCTGCGTACTGCCACAGTCTCACAGCTCCAGTGACCCGGGTTCGGTTCTGTTTACTGCCACAGTCTCACAGCTCCAGTGACCCGGGTTCGGTTCTGTTTACTGCCACAGTCTCACAGCTCCAGTGTCCCGGGTTCGGTTCTGTTCACTGCCACAGTCTCACAGCTTCAGTGACCTGGGTTCGGTTCTGTTTACTGCCACAGTCTCACAGCTCCAGTGTCCCGGGTTCGGTTCTGGGGACTGCCACAGCCTCACAGCTCCAGTGACCTGGGTTCGGTTCTGTTTACTGCCACAGTCTCACAGCTTCAGTGACCTGGGTTCGGTTCTGGGGACAGCCACAGCCTCACAGCTCCAGTGTCCTGGGTTCGGTTCTGTTTTTTGCCACAGTCTCACAGCTTCAGTGACCCGGGTTCGGTTCTGTTTACTGCCACAGTCTCACAGCTCCAGTGACCCGGGTTCAGTTCTGTTTACTGCCCCAGTCTCACAGCTCCAGTGACCCGGGTTCAGTTCTGTTTACTGCCCCAGTCTCACAGCTCCAGTGACCTGGGTTCGGTTCTGTTTACTGCCACAGTCTCACAGCTCCAGTGTCCCGGGTTCGGTTCTGTTTACTGCCACAGTCTCACAGCTCCAGTGTCCCGGGTTCGGTTCTGTTTACTGCCACAGTCTCACAGCTCCAGTGACCCGGGTTCGGTTCTGTTTACTGCCACAGTCTCACAGCTCCAGTGTCCCGGGTTCGGTTCTGTTTACTGCCACAGTCTCACAGCTCCAGTGTCCCGGGTTCGGTTCTGTTTACTGCCACAGTCTCACAGCTTCAGTGACCTGGGTTCGGTTCTGTTTACTGCCACAGTCTCACAGCTCCAGTGACCTGGGTTCGGTTCTGTTTACTGCCACAGTCTCACAGCTCCAGTGTCCCGGGTTCGGTTCTGTTTACTGGCACAGTCTCACAGCTCCAGTGACCTGGGTTCGGTTCTGTTTACTGCCACAGTCTCACAGCTCCAGTGACCCTGGTTCAGTTCTGTTTACTGCCACAGTCTCACAGCTCCAGTGTCCCGGGTTCGGTTCTGTTTACTGCCACAGTCTCACAGCTCCAGTGTCCCGGGTTCGGTTCTGTTCACTGCCACAGTCTCACAGCTCCAGTGACCTGGGTTCGGTTCTGTTCACTGCCACAGTCTCACAGCTTCAGTGACCTGGGTTCGGTTCTGTTTACTGCCACAGTCTCACAGCTCCAGTGACCTGGGTTCGGTTCTGTTCACTGCCACAGTCTCACAGCTCCAGTGACCTGGGTTCGGTTCTGTTCACTGCCACAGTCTCACAGCTCCAGTGACCCGGGTTCGGTTCTGTTTACTGCCACAGTCTCACAGCTCCATTGTCCCGGGTTCGGTTCTGGGGACTGCTACAGCCTCACAGCTCCAGTGACCTGGGTACGGTTCTGTTTACTGCCACAGTCTCACAGCTTCAGTGACCTGGGTTCGGTTCTGGGGACTGCCACAGTCTCACAGCTCCAGTGTCCCGGGTTCGGTTCTGTTTACTGCCACAGTCTCACAGCTCCAGTGTCCCGGGTTCGGTTCTGTTTACTGCCACAGTCTCACAGCTCCAGTGACCCGGGTTCGGTTCTGTTTACTGCCACAGTCTCACAGCTCCAGTGTCCCGGGTTCGGTTCTGTTTACTGCCACAGTCTCACAGCTCCAGAGTCCCGGGTTCGGTTCTGTTTACTGCCACAGCCTCACAGCTCCAGTGACCTGGGTTCAGTTCTGTTTACTGCCACAGTCTCACAGCTCCAGTGACCTGGGTTCGGTTCTGTTTACTGCCACAGTCTCACAGCTCCAGTGACCCGGGTTCAGTTCTGTTTACTGCCACAGTCTCACAGCTCCAGTGTCCCGGGTTCGGTTCTGTTTACTGCCACAGTCTCACAGCTCCAGTGACCCGGGTTCAGTTCTGTTTACTGCCACAGTCTCACAACTCCAGTGACCTGAGTTCGGTTCTGTTTACTGCCACAGTCTCACAGCTCCAGTGACCCGGGTTCGGTTCTGTTTACTGCCACAGTCTCACAGCTCCAGTGACCTGAGTTCGGTTCTGTTTACTGCCACAGCCTCACAGCTCCAGTGTCCTGGGTTCGGTTCTGGGGACTGCCACAGTCTCACAGCTCCAGTGTCCCGGGTTCGGTTCTGTTTACTGCCACAGTCTCACAGCTCCAGTGACCCGGGTTCGGTTCTGTTTACTGCCACAGTCTCACAGCTCCAGTGTCCCGGGTTCGGTTCTGTTTACTGCCACAGTCTCACAGCTCCAGTGTCCCGGGTTCGGTTCTGTTTACTGCCACAGTCTCACAGCTTCAGTGACCTGGGTTCGGTTCTGTTTACTGCCACAGTCTCACAGCTCCAGTGACCTGGGTTCGGTTCTGTTTACTGCCACAGTCTCACAGCTCCAGTGTCCCGGGTTCGGTTCTGTTTACTGCCACAGTCTCACAGCTCCAGTGACCTGGGTTCGGTTCTGTTTACTGCCACAGTCTCACAGCTCCAGTGACCCGGGTTCAGTTCTGTTTACTGCCCCAGTCTCACAGCTCCAGTGACCCGGGTTCGGTTCTGTTTACTGCCACAGTCTCACAGCTCCAGTGACCTGGGTTCAGTTCTGTTTACTGCCACAGTCTCACAGCTCCAGTGACCTGGGTTCGGTTCTGTTTACTGCCACAGTCTCACAGCTCCAGTGTCCCGGGTTCGGTTCTGTTTACTGCCACAGTCTCACAGCTCCAGTGTCCCGGGTTCGGTTCTGTTTACTGCCACAGTCTCACAGCTCCAGTGTCCCGGGTTCGGTTCTGTTTACTGCCACAGCCTCACAGCTCCAGTGACCTGGGTTCGGTTCTGTTTACTGCCACAGTCTCACAGCTCCAGTGTCCCGGGTTCGGTTCTGTTTACTGCCACAGTCTCACAGCTCCAGTGACCTGGGTTCGGTTCTGTTTACTGCCACAGTCTCACAGCTCCAGTGACCTGAGTTCGGTTCTGTTTACTGCCACAGCCTCACAGCTCCAGTGTCCTGGGTTCGGTTCTGGGGACTGCCACAGTCTCACAGCTCCAGTGTCCCGGGTTCGGTTCTGTTTACTGCCACAGTCTCACAGCTCCAGTGTCCCGGGTTCGGTTCTGGGGACTGCCACAGCATCACAGCTCCAGTGACCTGAGTTCGGTTCTGTTTACTGCCACAGTCTCAAAGCTTCAGTGACCTGGGTTCGCTTCTGGGGACTGCCACAGTCTCACAGCTCCAGTGTCCCGGGTTCGGTTCTGTTTACTGCCACAGTCTCACAGCTCCAGTGACCCGGGTTCGGTTCTGTTTACTGCCACAGTCTCACAGCTCCAGTGACCCGGGTTCGGTTCTGTTTACTGCCACAGTCTCACAGCTCCAGTGTCCCGGGTTCGGTTCTGTTTACTGCCACAGTCTCACAGCTCCAGTGTCCCGGGTTCAGTTCTGTTTACTGCCACAGTCTCACAGCTCCAGTGACCTGGGTTCGGTTTTGTTTACTGCCACAGTCTCACAGCTACAGTGACCTGGGTTCGGTTCTGTTTACTGCCACAGTCTCACAGCTCCAGTGTCCCGGGTTCGGTTCTGTTTACTGCCACAGTCTCACAGCTCCAGTGACCTGGGTTCGGTTCTGTTTACTGCCACTGTCTCACAGCTACAGTGACCTGGGTTCGGTTCTGTTTACTGCCACAGTCTCACAGCTCCAGTGTCCCGGGTTCGGTTCTGTTTACTGCCACAGTCTCACAGCTCCAGTGACCTGGGTTCGGTTCTGTTTACTGCCACTGTCTCACAGCTCCAGTGACCCGGGTTCAGTTCTGTTTACTGCCACAGTCTCACAGCTCCAGTGACCCGGGTTCGGTTCTGTTTACTGCCACAGTCTCACAGCTCCAGTGTCCCGGGTTCGGTTCTGTTTACTGCCACAGTCTCACAGCTCCAGTGTGCCGGGTTCGGTTCTGTTCACTGCCACAGTCTCACGGCTTCAGTGACCTGGGTTCGGTTCTGTTTACTGCCACAGTCTCACAGCTCCAGTGTCCCGGGTTTGGTTCTGGGGACTGCCACAGCCTCACAGCTCCAGTGACCTGGGTTCGGTTCTTTTTACTGCCACAGTCTCACAGCTTCAGTGACCTGGGTTCGGTTCTGGGGACAGCCACAGCCTCACAGCTCCAGTGTCCTGGGTTCGGTTCTGTTTTTTGCCACAGTCTCACAGCTTCAGTGACCCGGGTTCGGTTCTGTTTACTGCCACAGCCTCACAGCTCCAGTGACCTGGGTTCGGTTCTGTTTACTGCCACAGCCTCACAGCTCCAGTGTCCTGGGTTCGGTTCTGTTTACTGCCACAGCCTCACAGCTCCAGTGTCCTGGGTTCGGTTCTGTTTACTGCCACAGTCTCACAGCTCCAGTGACCTGGGTTCGGTTCTATTTACTGCCACAGTCTCACAGCTCCAGTGACCGGGTTCGGTTCTGTTTACTGCCACAGCCTCACAGCTCCAGTGTCCTGGGTTCGGTTCTGTTTACTGCCACAGTCTCACAGCTCCCGTGACCCGGGTTCGGTTCTGCGTACTGCCACAGTCTCACAGCTCCAGTGACCCGGGTTCGGTTCTGTTTACTGCCACAGTCTCACAGCTCCAGTGACCCGGGTTCGGTTCTGTTTACTGCCACAGTCTCACAGCTCCAGTGTCCCGGGTTCGGTTCTGTTCACTGCCACAGTCTCACAGCTTCAGTGACCTGGGTTCGGTTCTGTTTACTGCCACAGTCTCACAGCTCCAGTGTCCCGGGTTCGGTTCTGGGGACTGCCACAGCCTCACAGCTCCAGTGACCTGGGTTCGGTTCTGTTTACTGCCACAGTCTCACAGCTTCAGTGACCTGGGTTCGGTTCTGGGGACAGCCACAGCCTCACAGCTCCAGTGTCCTGGGTTCGGTTCTGTTTTTTGCCACAGTCTCACAGCTTCAGTGACCCGGGTTCGGTTCTGTTTACTGCCACAGCCTCACAGCTCCAGTGTCCTGGGTTCGGTTCTGTTTACTGCCACAGCCTCACAGCTCCAGTGTCCTGGGTTCGGTTCTGTTTACTGCCACAGTCTCACAGCTCCAGTGACCTGGGTTCGGTTCTGTTTACTGCCACAGTCTCACAGCTCCAGTGACCGGGTTCGGTTCTGTTTACTGCCACAGCCTCACAGCTCCAGTGTCCTGGGTTCGGTTCTGTTTACTGCCACAGTCTCACAGCTCCCGTGACCCGGGTTCGGTTCTGCGTACTGCCACAGTCTCACAGCTCCAGTGACCCGGGTTCGGTTCTGTTTACTGCCACAGTCTCACAGCTACAGTGACCCGGGTTCGGTTCTGCGTACTGCCACAGTCTCACAGCTCCAGTGACCCGGGTTCGGTTTTGTTTACTGCCACAGTCTCACAGCTCCAGTGACCTGGGTTCGGTTCTGTTTACTGCCACAGTCTCACAGCTCCAGTGACCCGGGTTCAGTTCTGTTTACTGCCACAGTCTCACAGCTCCAGTGACCTGGGTTCGGTTCTGTTTACTGCCACAGTCTCACAGCTCCAGTGACCTGAGTTCGGTTCTGTTTACTGCCACAGTCTCACAGCTCCCGTGACCTGGGTTCGGTTCTGTTTACTGCCACAGTCTCACAGCTCCAGTGACCTGGGTTCGGTTCTGTTTACTGCCACAGTCTCACAGCTCCAGTGTCCCGGGTTCGGTTCTGTTTACTGCCAGTCTCACAGCTCCAGTGACCCGGGTTCGGTTCTGTTTACTGCCACAGTCTCACAGCTCCAGTGACCCGGGTTCAGTTCTGTTTACTGCCACAGTCTCACAGCTCCAGTGCCCTGGGTTCGGTTCTGTTTACTGCCACAGTCTCACAGCTCCAGTGACCCGGGTTAAGTTCTGTTTACTGCCACAGTCTCACAGCTCCAGTGTCCCGGGTTCGGTTCTGTTTACTGCCACAGTCTCACAGCTCCAGTGACCTGGGTTCGGTTCTGTTTACTACCACAGTCTCACAGCTCCAGTGACCTGGGTTCGGTTCTGTTTACTGCCACAGTCTCACAGCTCCAGTGACCCGGGTTCAGTTCTGTTTACTGCCACAGTCTCACAGCTCCAGTGTCCCGGGTTCGATTCTGTTTACTGCCACAGTCTCACAGCTCCAGTGACCCGGGTTCAGTTCTGTTTACTGCCACAGTCTCACAGCTCCTGTGTCCCGGGTTCGGTTCTGTTTACTGCCACAGTCTCACAGCTCCAGTGACCTGGGTTTGGTTCTGTTTACTGCCACAGTCTCACAGCTCCAGTGACCTGGTTTCAGTTCTGTTTACTGCCACAGTCTCACAGCTCCAGTGACCCGGGTTCAGTTCTGTTTACTGCCCCAGTCTCACAGCTCCAGTGACCCGGGTTCGGTTCTGTTTACTGCCACAGTCTCACAGCTCCAGTGTCCCGGGTTTGGTTCTGTTTACTGCCACAGTCTCACAGCTCCAGTGTCCCGGGTTCGGTTCTGTCACTGCCACAGTCTCACAGCTTCAGTGACCTGGGTTCGGTTCTGTTTACTGCCACAGTCTCACAGCTCCAGTGTCCCGGGTTCGGTTCTGGGGACTGCCACAGCATCACAGCTCCAGTGACCTGAGTTCGGTTCTGTTTACTGCCACAGTCTCAAAGCTTCAGTGACCTGGGTTCGGTTCTGGGGACTGCCACAGTCTCACAGCTCCAGTGTCCCGGGTTCGGTTCTGTTTACTGCCACAGTCTCACAGCTCCAGTGACCCGGGTTCGGTTCTGTTTACTGCCACAGTCTCACAGCTCCAGTGACCCGGGTTCGGTTCTGTTTACTGCCACAGTCTCACAGCTCCAGTGTCCCGGGTTCGGTTCTGTTTACTGCCACAGTCTCACAGCTCCAGTGTCCCGGGTTCGGTTCTGTTTACTGCCACAGTCTCACAGCTCCAGTGACCTGGGTTCGGTTTTGTTTACTGCCACAGTCTCACAGCTCCAGTGACCTGGGTTCGGTTCTGTTTACTGCCACAGTCTCACAGCTCCAGTGTCCCGGGTTCGGTTCTGTTTACTGCCACAGTCTCACAGCTCCAGTGACCTGGGTTCGGTTCTGTTTACTGCCACAGTCTCACAGCTCCAGTGACCCGGGTTCAGTTCTGTTTACTGCCACAGTCTCACAGCTCCAGTGACCCGGGTTCGGTTCTGTTTACTGCCACAGTCTCACAGCTCCAGTGTCCCGGGTTCGGTTCTGTTTACTGCCACAGTCTCACAGCTCCAGTGTCCCGGGTTCGGTTCTGTTCACTGCCACAGTCTCACAGCTTCAGTGACCTGGGTTCGGTTCTGTTTACTGCCACAGTCTCACAGCTCCAGTGTCCCGGGTTCGGTTCTGTTTACTGCCACAGTCTCACAGCTCCAGTGACCCGGGTTCGGTTCTGTTTACTGCCACAGTCTCACAGCTCCAGTGTCCCGGGTTTGGTTCTGGGGACTGCCACAGCCTCACAGCTCCAGTGACCTGGGTTCGGTTCTTTTTACTGCCACAGTCTCACAGCTCCAGTGTCCCGGGTTCGGTTCTGTTCACTGCCACAGTCTCACAGCTTCAGTGACCTGGGTTCGGTTCTGTTCACTGCCACAGTCTCACAGCTCCAGTGTCCCGGGTTTGGTTCTGGGGACTGCCACAGCCTCACAGCTCCAGTGACCTGGGTTCGGTTCTTTTTACTGCCACAGTCTCACAGCTTCAGTGACCCGGGTTCGGTTCTGTTTACTGCCACAGCCTCACAGCTCCAGTGTCCTGGGTTCGGTTCTGTTTTTTGCCACAGTCTCACAGCTTCAGTGACCCGGGTTCGGTTCTGTTTACTGCCACAGCCTCACAGCTCCAGTGTCCTGGGTTCGGTTCTGTTTACTGACACAGCCTCACAGCTCCAGTGTCCTGGGTTCGGTTCTGTTTACTGCCACAGTCTCACAGCTCCAGTGACCTGGGTTCGGTTCTGTTTACTGCCACAGTCTCACAGCTCCAGTGACCGGGTTCGGTTCTGTTTACTGCCACAGCCTCACAGCTCCAGTGTCCTGGGTTCGGTTCTGTTTACTGCCACAGTCTCACAGCTCCCGTGACCCAGGTTCGGTTCTGCGTACTGCCACAGTCTCACACCTCCAGTGACCCGGGTTCGGTTCTGTTTACTGCCACAGTCTCACAGCTCCAGTGACCCGGGTTCGGTTCTGTTTACTGCCACAGTCTCACAGCTCCAGTGTCCCGGGTTCGGTTCTGTTCACTGCCACAGTCTCACAGCTTCAGTGACCTGGGTTCGGTTCTGTTTACTGCCACAGTCTCACAGCTCCAGTGTCCCGGGTTCGGTTCTGGGGACTGCCACAGCCTCACAGCTCCAGTGACCTGGGTTCGGTTCTGTTTACTGCCACAGTCTCACAGCTTCAGTGACCTGGGTTCGGTTCTGGGGACAGCCACAGCCTCACAGCTCCAGTGTCCTGGGTTCGGTTCTGTTTTTTGCCACAGTCTCACAGCTTCAGTGACCCGGGTTCGGTTCTGTTTACTGCCACAGCCTCACAGCTCCAGTGTCCTGGGTTCGGTTCTGTTTACTGCCACAGCCTCACAGCTCCAGTGTCCTGGGTTCGGTTCTGTTTACTGCCACAGTCTCACAGCTCCAGTGACCTGGGTTCGGTTCTGTTTACTGCCACAGTCTCACAGCTCCAGTGACCGGGTTCGGTTCTGTTTACTGCCACAGCCTCACAGCTCCAGTGTCCTGGGTTCGGTTCTGTTTACTGCCACAGTCTCACAGCTCCCGTGACCCGGTTTCGGTTCTGCGTACTGCCACAGTCTCACAGCTCCAGTGACCCGGGTTCGGTTCTGTTTACTGCCACAGTCTCACAGCTACAGTGACCCGGGTTCGGTTCTGCGTACTGCCACAGTCTCACAGCTCCAGTGACCCGGGTTCGGTTTTGTTTACTGCCACAGTCTCACAGCTCCAGTGACCTGGGTTCGGTTCTGTTTACTGCCACAGTCTCACAGCTCCAGTGACCCGGGTTCAGTTCTGTTTACTGCCACAGTCTCACAGCTCCAGTGACCTGGGTTCGGTTCTGTTTACTGCCACAGTCTCACAGCTCCAGTGACCTGGGTTCGGTTCTGTTTACCGCCACAGTCTCACAGCTCCCGTGACCTGGGTTCGGTTCTGTTTACTGCCACAGTCTCACAGCTCCAGTGACCTGGGTTCGGTTCTGTTTACTGCCACAGTCTCACAGCTCCAGTGTCCCGGGTTCGGTTCTGTTTACTGCCACAGTCTCACAGCTCCAGTGACCCGGGTTCGGTTCAGTTTACTGCCACAGTCTCACAGCTCCAGTGACCCGGGTTCAGTTCTGTTTACTGCCACAGTCTCACAGCTCCAGTGACCTGGGTTCGGTTCTGTTTACTGCCACAGTCTCACAGCTCCAGTGACCCGGGTTAAGTTCTGTTTACTGCCACAGTCTCACAGCTCCAGTGTCCCGGGTTCGGTTCTGTTTACTGCCACAGTCTCACAGCTCCAGTGACCTGGGTTCGGTTCTGTTTACTGCCACAGTCTCACAGCTCCAGTGACCTGGGTTCGGTTCTGTTTACTGCCACAGTCTCACAGCTCCAGTGACCCGGGTTCAGTTCTGTTTACTGCCACAGTCTCACAGCTCCAGTGTCCCGGGTTCGGTTCTGTTTACTGCCACAGTCTCACAGCTCCAGTGACCTGGGTTCGGTTCTGTTTACTGCCACAGTCTCACAGCTCCAGTGACCTGGGTTCAGTTCTGTTTACTGCCACAGTCTCACAGCTCCAGTGACCCGGGTTCAGTTCTGTTTAATGTCACAGTCTCACAGCTCCAGTGTCCTGGGTTCGGTTCTGTTTACTGCCCCAGTCTCACAGCTCCAGTGACCCGGGTTCGGTTCTGTTTACTGCCACAGTCTCACAGCTCCAGTCTCCCGGGTTTGGTTCTGTTTACTGCCACAGTCTCACAGCTCCAGTGTCCCGGGTTCGGTTCTGTCACTGCCACAGTCTCACAGCTTCAGTGACCTGGGTTCGGTTCTGTTTACTGCCACAGTCTCACAGCTCCAGTGTCCCGGGTTCGGTTCTGGGGACTGCCACAGCCTCACAGCTCCAGTGACCTGGGTTCGGTTCTGTTTACTGCCACAGTCTCACAGCTTCAGTGACCTGGGTTCGGTTCTGGGGACTGCCACAGTCTCACAGCTCCAGTGTCCCGGGTTCGGTTCTGTTTACTGCCACAGTCTCACAGCTCCAGTGACCCGGGTTCGGTTCTGTTTACTGCCACAGTCTCACAGCTCCAGTGACCCGGGTTCGGTTCTGTTTACTGCCACAGTCTCACAGCTCCAGTGTCCCGGGTTCGGTTCTGTTTACTGCCACAGTCTCACAGCTCCAGTGTCCCGGGTTCGGTTCTGTTTACTGCCACAGTCTCACAGCTCCAGTGACCTGGGTTCGGTTTTGTTTACTGCCACAGTCTCACAGCTCCAGTGACCTGGGTTCGGTTCTGTTTACTGCCACAGTCTCACAGCTCCAGTGTCCCGGGTTCGGTTCTGTTTACTGCCACAGTCTCACAGCTCCAGTGACCTGGGTTCGGTTCTGTTTACTGCCACAGTCTCACAGCTCCAGTGACCCGGGTTCAGTTCTGTTTACTGCCACAGTCTCACAGCTCCAGTGACCCGGGTTCGGTTCTGTTTACTGCCACAGTCTCACAGCTCCAGTGTCCCGGGTTCGGTTCTGTTTACTGCCACAGTCTCACAGCTCCAGTGTCCCGGGATCGGTTCTGTTCACTGCCACAGTCTCACAGCTTCAGTGACCTGGGTTCGGTTCTGTTTACTGCCACAGTCTCACAGCTCCAGTGTCCCGGGTTCGGTTCTGGGGACTGCCACAGCCTCACAGCTCCAGTGACCTGGGTTCGGTTCTGTTTACTGCCACAGTCTCACAGCTTCAGTGACCTGGGTTCGGTTCTGGGGACAGCCACAGCCTCACAGCTCCAGTGTCCTGGGTTCGGTTCTGTTTTTTGCCACAGTCTCACAGCTTCAGTGACCCGGGTTCGGTTCTGTTTACTGCCACAGCCTCACAGCTCCAGTGTCCAGGGTTCGGTTCTGTTTACCGCCACAGTCTCACAGCTCCAGTGACCTGGGTTCGGTTCTGTTTACTGCCACAGTCTCACAGCTCCAGTGACCGGGTTCGTTTCTGTTTACTGCCACAGCCTCACAGCTCCAGTGTCCTGGGTTCGCTTCTGTTTACTGCCACAGTCTCACAGCTCCCGTGACCCGTGTTCGGTTCTGCGTACTGCCACAGTCTCACAGCTCCAGTGACCCGGGTTCGGTTCTGTTTACTGCCACAGTCTCACAGCTCCAGTGACCCGGGTTCGGTTCTGTTTACTGCCACAGTCTCACAGCTCCAGTGTCCCGGGTTCGGTTCTGTTCACTGCCACAGTCTCACAGCTCCAGTGTCCCGGGTTCGGTTCTGCGTACTGCCACAGTCTCACAGCTCCAGTGACCCGGGTTCGGTTCTGTTTACTGCCACAGTCTCACAGCTCCAGTGACCTGGGTTCGGTTCTGTTTACTGCCACAGTCTCACAGCTTCAGTGACCTGGGTTCGGTTCTGTTTACTGCCACAGTCTCACAGCTCCAGTGTCCCGGGTTCGATTCTGGGGACTGCCACAGCCTCACAGCTCCAGTGACCTGGGTTCGGTTCTGTTTACTGCCACAGTCTCACAGCTTCAGTGACCTGGGTTCGGTTCTGGGGACAGCCACAGCCTCACAGCTCCAGTGTCCTGGGTTCGGTTCTGTTTTTTGCCACAGTCTCACAGCTTCAGTGACCCGGGTTCGGTTCTGTTTACTGCCACAGCCTCACAGCTCCAGTGTCCTGGGTTCGGTTCTGTTTACTGCCACAGCCTCACAGCTCCAGTGTCCTGGGTTCGGTTCTGTTTACTGCCACAGTCTCACAGCTCCAGTGACCTGGGTTCGGTTCTGTTTACTGCCACAGTCTCACAGCTCCAGTGACCGGGTTCGGTTCTGTTTACTGCCACAGCCTCACAGCTCCAGTGTCCTGGGTTCGGTTCTGTTTACTGCCACAGTCTCACAGCTCCAGTGACCCGGGTTCGGTTCTGTTTACTGCCACAGTCTCACAGCTCCCGTGACCCGGGTTCGGTTCTGCGTACTGCCACAGTCTCACAGCTCCAGTGACCCGGGTTCGGTTCTGTTTACTGCCACAGTCTCACAGCTACAGTGACCCGGGTTCGGTTCTGCGTACTGCCACAGTCTCACAGCTCCAGTGACCCGGGTTCGGTTTTGTTTACTGCCACAGTCTCACAGCTCCAGTGACCTGGGTTCGGTTCTGTTTACTGCCACAGTCTCACAGCTCCAGTGTCCCGGGTTCGGTTCTGTTTACTGCCACAGTCTCACAGCTCCAGTGAGCCGGGTTCAGTTCAGTTTACTGCCACAGTCTCACAGCTCCAGTGACCTGGGTTCGGTTCTGTTTACTGCCACAGGCTCACAGCTCCAGTGACCTGGGTTCGGTTCTGTTTACTGCCACAGTCTCACAGCTCCCGTGACCTGGGTTCGGTTCTGTTTACTGCCACAGTCTCACAGCTCCAGTGACCTGGGTTCGGTTCTGTTTACTGCCACAGCCTCACAGCTCCAGTGACCTGGGTTCAGTTCTGTTTACTGCCACAGTCTCACAGCTCCAGTGTCCCGGGTTCGGTTCTGTTTACTGCCACAGTCTCACAGCTCCAGTGACCCGGGTTCAGTTCTGTTTACTGCCACAGTCTCACAGCTCCAGTGTCCCGGGTTCGGTTCTGTTTACTGCCACAGTCTCACAGCTCCAGTGACCCGGGTTCGGTTCTGTTTACTGCCACAGTCTCACAGCTCCAGTGACCCGGGTTCAGTTCTGTTTACTGCCACAGTCTCACAGCTCCAGTGACCTGGGTTCGGTTCTGTTTACTGCCACAGTCTCACAGCTCCACGACCCGGGTTAAGTTCTGTTTACTGCCACAGTCTCACAGCTCCAGTGTCCCGGGTTCGGTTCTGTTTACTGCCACAGTCTCACAGCTCCAGTGACCTGGGTTCGGTTCTGTTTACTGCCACAGTCTCACAGCTCCAGTGACCTGGGTTCGGTTCTGTTTACTGCCACAGTCTCAAACCTCCAGTGACCCGGGTTCAGTTCTGTTTACTGCCACAGTCTCACAGCTCCAGTGTCCCGGGTTCGGTTCTGTTTACTGCCACAGTCTCACAGCTCCAGTGACCTGGGTTCGGTTCTGTTTACTGCCACAGTCTCACAGCTCCAGTGACCTGGGTTCAGTTCTGTTTACTGCCACAGTCTCACAGCTCCAGTGACCCGGGTTCAGTTCTGTTTACTGCCCCAGTCTCACAGCTCCAGTGACCCGGGTTCGGTTCTGTTTACTGCCACAGTCTCACAGCTCCAGTGACCTGGGTTCGGTTCTGTTTACTGCCACAGTCTCAAACCTCCAGTGACCCGGGTTCAGTTCTGTTTACTGCCACAGTCTCACAGCTCCAGTGTCCCGGGTTCGGTTCTGTTTACTGCCACAGTCTCACAGCTCCAGTGACCTGGGTTCGGTTCTGTTTACTGCCACAGTCTCACAGCTCCAGTGACCTGGGTTCAGTTCTGTTTACTGCCACAGTCTCACAGCTCCAGTGACCCGGGTTCAGTTCTGTTTACTGCCACAGTCTCACAGCTCCAGTGTCCCGGGTTTGGTTCTGTTTACTGCCACAGTCTCACAGCTCCAGTGTCCCTTGTTCGGTTCTGTCACTGCCACAGTCTCACAGCTTCAGTGCCCTGGGTTCGGTTCTGTTTACTGCCACAGTCTCACAGCTCCAGTGTCCCGGGTTCGGTTCTGGGGACTGCCACAGCCTCACAGCTCCAGTGACCTGGGTTCGGTTCTGTTTACTGCCACAGTCTCACAGCTTCAGTGACCTGGGTTCGGTTCTGGGGACTGCCACAGTCTCACAGCTCCAGTGTCCCGGGTTCGGTTCTGTTTACTGCCACAGTCTCACAGCTCCAGTGACCCGGGTTCGGTTCTGTTTACTGCCACAGTCTCACAGCTCCAGTGACCCGGGTTCGGTTCTGTTTACTGCCAAAGTCTCACAGCTCCAGTGTCCCGGGTTCGGTTCTGTTTACTGCCACAGTCTCACAGCTCCAGTGTCCCGGGTTCGGTTCTGTTTACTGCCACAGTCTCAAAGCTCCAGTGACCTGGGTTCGGTTCTGTTTACTGCCACAGTCTCACAGCTCCAGTGACCTGGGTTCGGTTCTGTTTACTGCCACAGTCTCACAGCTCCAGTGTCCCGGGTTCGGTTCTGTTTACTGCCACAGTCTCACAGCTCCAGTGACCTGGGTTCGGTTCTGTTTACTGCCACAGTCTCACAGCTCCAGTGACCCGGGTTCAGTTCTGTTTACTGCCACAGTCTCACAGCTCCAGTGACCCGGGTTCGGTTCTGTTTACTGCCACAGTCTCACAGCTCCAGTGTCCCGGGTTCGGTTCTGTTTACTGCCACAGTCTCACAGCTCCAGTGTCCCGGGTTCGGTTCTGTTCACTGCCACAGTCTCACAGCTTCAGTGACCTGGGTTCGGTTCTGTTTACTGCCACAGTCTCACAGCTCCAGTGTCCCGGGTTCGGTTCTGGGGACTGCCACAGCCTCACAGCTCCAGTGACCTGGGTTCGGTTCTGTTTACTGCCACAGTCTCACAGCTTCAGTGACCTGGGTTCGGTTCTGGGGACAGCCACAGCCTCACAGCTCCAGTGTCCTGGGTTCGGTTCTGTTTTTTGCCACAGTCTCACAGCTTCAGTTACCCGGGTTCGGTTCTGTTTACTGCCACAGCCTCACAGCTCCAGTGTCCTGGGTTCGGTTCTGTTTACTGCCACAGCCTCACAGCTCCAGTGTCCTGGGTTCGGTTCTGTTTACTGCCACAGTCTCACAGCTCCAGTGACCTGGGTTCGGTTCTGTTTACTGCCACAGTCTCACAGCTCCAGTGACCGGGTTCGGTTCTGTTTACTGCCACAGCCTCACAGCTCCAGTGTCCTGGGTTCGGTTCTGTTTACTGCCACAGTCTCACAGCTCCCGTGACCCGGGTTCGGTTCTGCGTACTGCCACAGTCTCACAGCTCCAGTGACCCGGGTTCGGTTCTGTTTACTGCCACAGTCTCACAGCTACAGTGACCCGGGTTCGGTTCTGCGTACTGCCACAGTCTCACAGCTCCAGTGACCCGGGTTCGGTTCTGTTTACTGCCACAGCCTCACAGCTCCAGTGACATGGGTTCGGTTCTGTTTACTGCTACAGTCTCACAGCTCCAGTGACCCGGGTTCGGTTCTGTTTACTGCCACAGCCTCACAGCTTCAGTGACCTGGGTTCAGTTCTGTTTACTGCCACAGCCTCACAGCTCCAGTGACATGGGTTCGGTTCTGTTTACTGCCACAGTCTCACAGCTCCAGTGTCCCGGGTTCGGTTCTGTTTACTGCCACAGTCTCACAGCTCCAGTGTCCCGGGTTCGGTTCTGTTTACTGCCACAGTCTCACAGCTCCAGTGTCCCGGGTTCGGTTCTGTTTACTGCCACAGTCTCACAGCTCCAGTGACCTGGGTTCGGTTCTGTTTACTGCCACAGTTTCACAGCTTCAGTGACCCGGGTTCAGTTCTGTTTTTTGCCACAGTCTCACAGCTCCAGTGACCCGGGTTCAGTTCTGTTTACTGCCAAAGTCTCACAGCTTCAGTGACCTGGGTTCAGTTCTGTTTACTGCCACAGCCTCACAGCTCCAGTGACATGGGTTCGGTTCTGTTTACTGCCACAGTCTCACAGCTCCAGTGACCCGGGTTCGGTTCTGTTTACTGCCACAGTCTCACAGCTCCAGTGTCCCGGGTTCGGTTCTGTTTACTGCCACAGTCTCACAGCTCCAGTGACCTGGGTTCGGTTCTGTTTACTGCCACAGTCTCACAGCTCCAGTGACCTGGGTTCGGTTCTGTTTACTGCCACAGTCTCACAGCTCCAGTGACCTGGGTTCGGTTCTGTTTACTGCCACAGTCTCACAGCTCCCGTGACCTGGGTTCGGTTCTGTTTACTGCCACAGTCTCACAGCTCCAGTGACCTGGGTTCGGTTCTGTTTACTGCCACAGTCTCACAGCTCCAGTGACCTGGGTTCGGTTCTGTTTACTGCCACAGTCTCACAGCTCCAGTGACCCGGGTTCAGTTCTGTTTACTGCCACAGTCTCACAGCTCCAGTGTCCCGGGTTCGGTTCTGTTTACTGCCACAGTCTCACAGCTCCAGTGTCCCGGGTTCGGTTCTGTTTACTGCCACAGTCTCACAGCTCCAGTGACCCGGGTTCGGTTCTGTTTACTGCCACAGTCTCACAGCTCCAGTGACCCGGGTTCAGTTCTGTTTACTGCCACAGTCTCACAGCTCCAGTGACCTGGGTTCGGTTCTGTTTACTGCCACAGTCTCACAGCTCCAGTGTCCCGGGTTCGGTTCTGGGGACTGCCACAGTCTCACAGCTCCAGTGTCCCGGGTTCGGTTCTGTTTACTGCCACAGTCTCACAGCTCCAGTGACCTGGGTTCGGTTCTGTTTACTGCCACAGTCTCACAGCTCCAGTGACCTGGGTTCGGTTCTGTTTACTGCCACAGTCTCACAGCTCCAGTGACCCGGGTTCGGTTCTGTTTACTGCCACAGTCTCACAGCTCCAGTGTCCCGGGTTCGGTTCTGTTTACTGCCACAGTCTCACAGCTCCAGTGACCTGGGTTCGGTTCTGTTTACTGCCACAGTCTCACAGCTCCAGTGACCCGGGTTCAGTTCTGTTTACTGCCACAGTCTCACAGCTCCAGTGTCCCGGGTTCGGTTCTGTTTACTGCCACAGTCTCACAGCTCCAGTGACCCGGGTTCAGTTCTGTTTACTGCCACAGTCTCACAGCTCCAGTGACCCGGGTTCGGTTCTGTTTACTGCCACAGTCTCACAGCTCCAGTGTCCCGGGTTCGGTTCTGTTTACTGCCACAGTCTCACAGCTCCAGTGTCCCGGGTTCGGTTCTGTTCACTGCCACAGTCTCACAGCTTCAGTGACCTGGGTTCGGTTCTGTTTACTGCCACAGTCTCACAGCTCCAGTGTCCCGAGTTCGGTTCTGGGGACTGCCACAGCCTCACAGCTCCAGTGACCTGGGTTCGGTTCTGTTTACTGCCACAGTCTCACAGCTTCAGTGACCTGGGTTCGGTTCTGGGGACAGCCACAGCCTCACAGCTCCAGTGTCCTGGGTTCGGTTCTGTTTTTTGCCACAGTCTCACAGCTTCAGTGACCCGGGTTCGGTTCTGTTTACTGCCACAGCCTCACAGCTCCAGTGTCCTGGGTTCGGTTCTGTTTACTGCCACAGCCTCACAGCTCCAGTGTCCTGGGTTCGGTTCTGTTTACTGCCACAGTCTCACAGCTCCAGTGACCTGGGTTCGGTTCTGTTTACTGCCACAGTCTCACAGCTCCAGTGACCGGGTTCGGTTCTGTTTACTGCCACAGCCTCACAGCTCCAGTGTCCTGGGTTCGGTTCTGTTTACTGCCACAGTCTCACAGCTCCCGTGACCCGGGTTCGGTTCTGCGTACTGCCACAGTCTCACAGCTCCAGTGACCCGGGTTCGGTTCTGTTTACTGCCACAGTCTCACAGCTACAGTGACCCGGGTTCGGTTCTGCGTACTGCCACAGTCTCACAGCTCCAGTGACCCGGGTTCGGTTCTGTTTACTGCCCCAGCCTCACAGCTTCAGTGACCTGGGTTCAGTTCTGTTTACTGCCACAGCCTCACAGCTCCAGTGACATGGGTTCGGTTCTGTTTACTGCCACAGTCTCACAGCTCCAGTGTCCCGGGTTCGGTTCTGTTTACTGCCACAGTCTCACAGCTCCAGTGACCCGGGTTCAGTTCTGTTTACTGCCACAGTCTCACAGCTCCAGTGACCCGGGTTCGGTTCTGTTTACTGCCACAGTCTCACAGCTCCAGTGTCCCGGGTTCGGTTCTGTTTACTGCCACAGTCTCACAGCTCCAGTGTCCCGGGTTCGGTTCTGTTCACTGCCACAGTCTCACAGCTTCAGTGACCTGGGTTCGGTTCTGTTTACTGCCACAGTCTCACAGCTCCAGTGTCCCGAGTTCGGTTCTGGGGACTGCCACAGCCTCACAGCTCCAGTGACCTGGGTTCGGTTCTGTTTACTGCCACAGTCTCACAGCTTCAGTGACCTGGGTTCGGTTCTGGGGACAGCCACAGCCTCACAGCTCCAGTGTCCTGGGTTCGGTTCTGTTTTTTGCCACAGTCTCACAGCTTCAGTGACCCGGGTTCGGTTCTGTTTACTGCCACAGCCTCACAGCTCCAGTGTCCTGGGTTCGGTTCTGTTTACTGCCACAGCCTCACAGCTCCAGTGTCCTGGGTTCGGTTCTGTTTACTGCCACAGTCTCACAGCTCCAGTGACCTGGGTTCGGTTCTGTTTACTGCCACAGTCTCACAGCTCCAGTGACCGGGTTCGGTTCTGTTTACTGCCACAGCCTCACAGCTCCAGTGTCCTGGGTTCGGTTCTGTTTACTGCCACAGTCTCACAGCTCCCGTGACCCGGGTTCGGTTCTGCGTACTGCCACAGTCTCACAGCTCCAGTGACCCGGGTTCGGTTCTGTTTACTGCCACAGTCTCACAGCTACAGTGACCCGGGTTCGGTTCTGCGTACTGCCACAGTCTCACAGCTCCAGTGACCCGGGTTCGGTTCTGTTTACTGCCCCAGCCTCACAGCTTCAGTGACCTGGGTTCAGTTCTGTTTACTGCCACAGCCTCACAGCTCCAGTGACATGGGTTCGGTTCTGTTTACTGCCACAGTCTCACAGCTCCAGTGTCCCGGGTTCGGTTCTGTTTACTGCCACAGTCTCACAGCTCCAGTGTCCCGGGTTCGGTTCTGTTTACTGCCACAGTCTCACAGCTCCAGTGTCCCGGGTTCGGTTCTGTTTACTGCCACAGTCTCACAGCTCCAGTGACCTGGGTTCGGTTCTGTTTACTGCCACAGATTCACAGCTTCAGTGACCCGGGTTCAGTTCTGTTTTTTGCCACAGTCTCACAGCTCCAGTGACCCGGGTTCAGTTCTGTTTACTGCCACAGTCTCACAGCTTCAGTGACCTGGGTTCAGTTCTGTTTACTGCCACAGCCTCACAGCTCCAGTGACATGGGTTCGGTTCTGTTTACTGCCACAGTCTCACAGCTCCAGTGACCCGGGTTCGGTTCTGTTTACTGCCACAGTCTCACAGCTCCAGTGTCCCGGGTTCGGTTCTGTTTACTGCCACAGTCTCACAGCTCCAGTGACCTGGGTTCGGTTCTGTTTACTGCCACAGTCTCACAGCTCCAGTGACCTGGGTTCGGTTCTGTTTACTGCCACAGTCTCACAGCTCCAGTGACCTGGGTTCGGTTCTGTTTACTGCCACAGTCTCACAGCTCCCGTGACCTGGGTTCAGTTCTGTTTACTGCCACAGTCTCACAGCTCCAGTGACCTGGGTTCGGTTCTGTTTACTGCCACAGTCTCACAGCTCCAGTGACCTGGGTTCGGTTCTGTTTACTGCCACAGTCTCACAGCTCCAGTGACCCGGGTTCAGTTCTGTTTACTGCCACAGTCTCACAGCTCCAGTGTCCCGGGTTCGGTTCTGTTTACTGCCACAGTCTCACAGCTCCAGTGACCCGGGTTCGGTTCTGTTTACTGCCACAGTCTCACAGCTCCAGTGACCCGGGTTCGGTTCTGTTTACTGCCACAGTCTCACAGCTCCAGTGACCCGGGTTCAGTTCTGTTTACTGCCACAGTCTCACAGCTCCAGTGACCTGGGTTCGGTTCTGTTTACTGCCACAGTCTCACAGCTCCAGTGTCCCGGGTTCGGTTCTGGGGACTGCCACAGTCTCACAGCTCCAGTGTCCCGGGTTCGGTTCTGTTTACTGCCACAGTCTCACAGCTCCAGTGACCTGGGTTCAGTTCTGTTTACTGCCACAGTCTCACAGCTCCAGTGACCTGGGTTCGGTTCTGTTTACTGCCACAGTCTCACAGCTCCAGTGACCCGGGTTCGGTTCTGTTTACTGCCACAGTCTCACAGCTCCAGTGTCCCGGGTTCGGTTCTGTTTACTGCCACAGTCTCACAGCTCCAGTGACCTGGGTTCGGTTCTGTTTACTGCCACAGTCTCACAGCTCCAGTGACCTGGGTTCAGTTCTGTTTACTGCCACAGCCTCACAGCTCCAGTGACCTGGGTTCAGTTCTGTTTACTGCCACAGTCTCACAGCTCCAGTGTCCCGGGTTCGGTTCTGTTTACTGCCACAGTCTCACAGCTCCAGTGACCCGGGTTCCGTTCTGTTTACTGCCACAGTCTCACAGCTCCAATGACCCGGGTTCGGTTCTGTTTACTGCCACAGTCTCACAGCTCCAGTGACCTGAGTTCGGTTCTGTTTACTGCCACAGCCTCACAGCTCCAGTGTCCTGGGTTCGGTTCTGGGGACTGCCACAGTCTCACAGCTCCAGTGTCCCGGGTTCGGTTCTGTTTACTGCCACAGTCTCACAGCTCCAGTGACCCGGGTTCGGTTCTGTTTACTGCCACAGTCTCACAGCTCCAGTGACCTGGGTTCGGTTCTGTTTACTGCCACAGTCTCACAGCTCCAGTTTCCCGGGTTCGGTTCTGTTTACTGCCACAGTCTCACAGCTCCAGTGTCCCGGGTTCGGTTCTGTTTACTGCCACAGTCTCACAGCTTCAGTGACCTGGGTTCGGTTCTGTTTACTGCCACAGTCTCACAGCTCCAGTGACCTGGGTTCGGTTCTGTTTACTGCCACAGTCTCACAGCTCCAGTGTCCCGGGTTCGGTTCTGTTTACTGCCACAGTCTCACAGCTCCAGTGACCTGGGTTCGGTTCTGTTTACTGCCACAGTCTCACAGCTCCAGTGACCCGGGTTCAGTTCTGTTTACTGCCACAGTCTCACAGCTCCAGTGTCCCGGGTTCGGTTCTGTTTACTGCCACAGTCTCACAGCTCCAGTGTCCCGGGTTCGGTTCTGTTTACTGCCACAGTCTCACAGCTCCAGTGACCCGGGTTCAGTTCTGTTTACTGCCACAGTCTCACAGCTCCAGTGACCCGGGTTCGGTTCTGTTTACTGCCACAGTCTCACAGCTCCAGTGTCCCGGGTTCGGTTCTGTTTACTGCCACAGTCTCACAGCTCCAGTGTCCCGGGTTCGGTTCTGTTTACTGCCACAGTCTCACAGATCCAGTGACCCGGGTTCGGTTCTGTTTACTGCCACAGTCTCACAGCTCCAGTGACCCGGGTTCGGTTCTGGGGACTGCCACAGTCTCACAGCTCCAGTGTCCCGGGTTCGGTTCTGGGGACTGCCACAGCCTCACAGCTCCAGTGACCTGGGTTCGGTTCTGTTTACTGCCACAGTCTCACAGCTTCAGTGACCTGGGTTCGGTTCTGTTTACTGCCACAGTCTCACAGCTCCAGTGACATGGGTTCGGTTCTGTTTACTGCCACAGTCTCACAGCTCCAGTGACCCGGGTTCGGTTCTGTTTACTGCCACAGTCTCACAGCTCCAGTGTCCCGGGTTCGGTTCTGTTTACTGCCACAGTCTCACAGCTCCAGTGACCTGGGTTCGGTTCTGTTTACTGCCACAGTTTCACAGCTCCAGTGACCTGGGTTCGGTTCTGTTTACTGCCACAGTCTCACAGCTCCAGTGACCTGGGTTCGGTTCTGTATACTGCCACAGTCTCACAGCTCCAGTGACCCGGGTTCAGTTCTGTTTACTGCCACAGTCTCACAGCTCCAGTGTCCCGGGTTCGGTTCTGTTTACTGCCACAGTCTCACAGCTCCAGTGACCCGGGTTCGGTTCTGTTTACTGCCACAGTCTCACAGCTCCAGTGACCCGGGTTCAGTTCTGTTTACTGCCACAGTCTCACAGCTCCAGTGACCTGGGTTCGGTTCTGTTTACTGCCACAGTCTCACAGCTCCAGTGACCCGGGTTAAGTTCTGTTTACTGCCACAGTCTCACAGCTCCAGTGTCCCGGGTTCGGTTCTGTTTACTGCCACAGTCTCACAGATCCAGTGACCTGGGTTCGGTTCTGTTTACTGCCACAGTCTCACAGCTCCAGTGACCTGGGTTCGGTTCTGTTTACTGCCACAGTCTCACAGCTCCAGTGACCCGGGTTCGGTTCTGTTTACTGCCACAGTCTCACAGCTCCAGTGTCCCGGGTTCGGTTCTGGGGACTGCCACAGTCTCACAGCTCCAGTGTCCCGGGTTCGGTTCTGGGGACTGCCACAGCCTCACAGCTCCAGTGACCTGGGTTCGGTTCTGTTTACTGCCACAGTCTCACAGCTTCAGTGACCTGGGTTCGGTTCAGTTTACTGCCACAGTCTCACAGCTCCAGTGACATGGGTTCGGTTCTGTTTACTGCCACAGTCTCACAGCTCCAGTGACCCGGGTTCGGTTCTGTTTACTGCCACAGTCTCACAGCTCCAGTGTCCCGGGTTCGGTTCTGTTTACTGCCACAGTCTCACAGCTCCAGTGACCTGGGTTCGGTTCTGTTTACTGCCACAGTTTCACAGCTCCAGTGACCTGGGTTCGGTTCTGTTTACTGCCACAGTCTCACAGCTCCAGTGACCTGGGTTCGGTTCTGTATACTGCCACAGTCTCACAGCTCCAGTGACCCGGGTTCAGTTCTGTTTACTGCCACAGTCTCACAGCTCCAGTGTCCCGGGTTCGGTTCTGTTTACTGCCACAGTCTCACAGCTCCAGTGACCCGGGTTCGGTTCTGTTTACTGCCACAGTCTCACAGCTCCAGTGACCCGGGTTCAGTTCTGTTTACTGCCACAGTCTCACAGCTCCAGTGACCTGGGTTCGGTTCTGTTTACTGCCACAGTCTCACAGCTCCAGTGACCCGGGTTAAGTTCTGTTTACTGCCACAGTCTCACAGCTCCAGTGTCCCGGGTTCGGTTCTGTTTACTGCCACAGTCTCACAGATCCAGTGACCTGGGTTCGGTTCTGTTTACTGCCACAGTCTCACAGCTCCAGTGACCTGGGTTCGGTTCTGTTTACTGCCACAGTCTCACAGCTCCAGTGACCCGGGTTCGGTTCTGTTTACTGCCACAGTCTCACAGCTCCAGTGTCCCGGGTTCGGTTCTGTTTACTGCCACAGTCTCACAGCTCCAGTGACCTGGGTTCGGTTCTGTTTACTGCCACAGTCTCACAGCTCCAGTGACCCGGGTTCGGTTCTGTTTACTGCCACAGTCTCACAGCTCCAGTGACCTGGGTTCAGTTCTGTTTACTGCCACAGTCTCACAACTCCACTGACCTGGGTTCGGTTCTGTTTACTGCCACAGTCTCACAGCTCCAGTGACCCGGGTTCGGTTCTGTTTACTGCCACAGTCTCACAGCTCCAGTGACCTGAGTTCGGTTCTGTTTACTGCCACAGCCTCACAGCTCCAGTGTCCTGGGTTCGGTTCTGGGGACTGCCACAGTCTCACAGCTCCAGTGTCCCGGGTTCGGTTCTGTTTACTGCCACAGTCTCACAGCTCCAGTGACCCGGGTTCGGTTCTGTTTACTGCCACAGTCTCACAGCTCCAGTGACCTGGGTTCGGTTCTGTTTACTGCCACAGTCTCACAGCTCCAGTGTCCCGGGTTCGGTTCTGTTTACTGCCACAGTCTCACAGCTCCAGTGTCCCGGGTTCAGTTCTGTTTACTGCCACAGTCTCACAGCTTCAGTGACCTGGGTTCGGTTCTGTTTACTGCCACAGTCTCACAGCTCCAGTGACCTGGGTTCGGTTCTGTTTACTGCCACAGTCTCACAGCTCCAGTGTCCCGGGTTCGGTTCTGTTTACTGCCACAGTCTCACAGCTCCAGTGACCTGGGTTCGGTTCTGTTTACTGCCACAGTCTCACAGCTCCAGTGACCCGGGTTCAGTTCTGTTTACTGCCACAGTCTCACAGCTCCAGTGACCCGGGTTCGGTTCTGTTTACTGCCACAGTCTCATAGCTCCAGTGTCCCGGGTTCGGTTCTGTTTACTGCCACAGTCTCACAGCTCCAGTGTCCCGGGTTCGGTTCTCTTCACTGCCACAGTCTCACAGCTTCAGTGACCTGGGTTCGGTTCTGTTTACTGCCACAGTCTCACAGCTCCAGTGTCCCGGGTTCGGTTCTGGGGACTGCCACAGTCTCACAGCTCCAGTGTCCCGGGTTCGGTTCTGGGGACTGCCACAGCCTCACAGCTCCAGTGACCTGGGTTCGGTTCTGTTTACTGCCACAGTCTCACAGCTTCAGTGACCTGGGTTCGGTTCTGTTTACTGCCACAGTCTCACAGCTCCAGTGTCCCGGGTTCGGTTCTGTTTACTGCCACAGTCTCACAGCTCCAGTGTCCCGGGTTCGGTTCTGTTTACTGCCACAGTCTCACAACTCCAGTGACCCGGGTTCGGTTCTGTTTACTGCCACAGTCTCACAGCTCCAGTGACCCGGGTTCGGTTCTGTTTACTGCCACAGTCTCACAGCTCCAGTGACCTGGGTTCGGTTCTGTTTACTGCCACAGTCTCACAGCTCCAGTGACCCGAGTTCGGTTCTGTTTACTGCCACTGTCTCACAGCTCCAGTGTCCCGGGTTCGGTTCTGTTTACTGCCACAGTCTCACAGCTCCAGTGTCCCGGGTTCGGTTCTGTTTACTGCCACAGTCTCACAGCTTCAGTGACCTGGGTTCGGTTCTGTTTACTGCCACAGTCTCACAGCTCCAGTGACCTGGGTTCGGTTCTGTTTACTGCCACAGTCTCACAGCTCCAGTGTCCCGGGTTCGGTTCTGTTTACTGCCACAGTCTCACAGCTCCAGTGACCTGGGTTCGGTTCTGTTTACTGCCACAGTCTCACAGCTCCAGTGTCCCGGGTTCGGTTCTGTTCACTGCCACAGTCTCACAGCTTCAGTGACCTGGGTTCGGTTCTGTTCACTGCCATAGTCTCACAGCTCCAGTGTCCCGGGTTCGGTTCTGGGGACTGCCACAGCCTCACAGCTCCAGTGACCTGGGTTCGGTTCTGTTTACTGCCACAGTTTCACAGCTTCAGTGACCCGGGTTCAGTTCTGTTTTTTGCCACAGTCTCACAGCTCCAGTGACCCGGGTTCAGTTCTGTTTACTGCCACAGTTTCACAGCTTCAGTGACCCGGGTTCAGTTCTGTTTTTTGCCACAGTCTCACAGCTCCAGTGTCCCGGGTTCAGTTCTGTTTTTTGCCACAGTCTCACAGCTCCAGTGTCCCGGGTTCGGTTCTGTTTACTGCCACAGTCTCACAGCTTCAGTGACCTGGGTTCAGTTCTGTTTACTGCCACAGCCTCACAGCTCCAGTGACATGGGTTCGGTTCTGTTTACTGCCACAGTCTCACAGCTCCAGTGACCCGGGTTCGGTTCTGTTTACTGCCACAGTCTCACAGCTCCAGTGTCCCAGGTTCGGTTCTGTTTACTGCCACAGTCTCACAGCTCCAGTGACCTGGGTTCGGTTCTGTTTACTGCCACAGTCTCACAGCTCCAGTGACCTGGGTTCGGTTCTGTTTACTGCCACAGTCTCACAGCTCCAGTGACCTGGGTTCGGTTCTGTTTACTGCCACAGTCTCACAGCTCCCGTGACCTGGGTTCGGTTCTGTTTACTGCCACAGTCTCACAGCTCCAGTGACCTGGGTTCGGTTCTGTTTACTGCCACAGTCTCACAGCTCCAGTGACCTGGGTTCGGTTCTGTTTACTGCCACAGTCTCACAGCTCCAGTGACCCGGGTTCAGTTCTGTTTACTGCCACAGTCTCACAGCTCCAATGTCCCGGGTTCGGTTCTGTTTACTGCCACAGTCTCACAGCTCCAGTGACCTGGGTTCGGTTCTGTTTACTGCCACAGTCTCACAGCTCCAGTGACCCGGGTTCGGTTCTGTTTACTGCCACAGTCTCACAGCTCCAGTGACCCGGGTTCAGTTCTGTTTACTGCCACAGTCTCACAGCTCCAGTGACCTGGGTTCGGTTCTGTTTACTGCCACAGTCTCACAGCTCCAGTGACCCGGGTTAAGTTCTGTTTACTGCCACAGTCTCACAGCTCCAGTGTCCCGGGTTCGGTTCTGTTTACGGCCACAGTCTCACAGCTCCAGTGACCTGGGTTCGGTTCTGTTTACTGCCACAGTCTCACAGCTCCAGTGACCTGGGTTCGGTTCTGTTTACTGCCACAGTCTCACAGCTCCAGTGTCCCGGGTTCGGTTCTGTTTACTGCCACATTCTCACAGCTCCAGTGACCTGGGTTCGGTTCTGTTTACTGCCACAGTCTCACAGCTCCAGTGACCTGGGTTCGGTTCTGTTTACTGCCACAGTCTCACAGCTCCAGTGTCCCGGGTTCGGTTCTGTTTACTGCCACAGTCTCACAGCTCCAGTGACCTGGGTTCGGTTCTGTTTACTGCCACAGTCTCACAGCTCCAGTGACCTGGGTTCAGTTCTGTTTACTGCCACAGCCTCACAGCTCCAGTGACCTGGGTTCAGTTCTGTTTACTGCCACAGCCTCACAGCTCCAGTGACCTGGGTTCAGTTCTGTTTACTGCCACAGTCTCACAGCTCCAGTGACCTGGGTTCGGTTCTGTTTACTGCCACAGTCTCACAGCTCCAGTGACCCGGGTTCGGTTCTGTTTACTGCCACAGTCTCACAGCTCCAGTGACCTGAGTTCGGTTCTGTTTACTGCCACAGTCTCACAGCTCCAGTGACCCGGGTTCGGTTCTGTTTACTGCCACAGTCTCACAGCTCCAGTGACCTGAGTTCGGTTCTGTTTAATGCCACAGCCTCACAGCTCCAGTGTCCTGGGTTCGGTTCTGGGGACTGCCACAGTCTCACAGCTCCAGTGTCCCGGGTTCGGTTCTGTTTACTGCCACAGTCTCACAGCTCCAGTGTCCCGGGTTCGGTTCTGTTTACTGCCACAGTCTCACAGCTCCAGTGACCTGGGTTCGGTTCTGTTTACTGCCACAGTCTCACAGCTCCAGTGTCCCGGGTTCGGTTCTGTTTACTGCCACAGTCTCACAGCTCCAGTGTCCCGGGTTCGGTTCTGTTTACTGCCACAGTCTCACAGCTTCAGTGACCTGGGTTCGGTTCTGTTTATTGCCACAGTCTCACAGCTCCAGTGACCTGGGTTCGGTTCTGTTTACTGCCACAGTCTCACAGCTCCAGTGACCCGGGTTCGGTTCTGTTTACTGCCACAGTCTCACAGCTCCAGTGACCTGGGTTCGGTTCTGTTTACTGCCACAGTCTCACAGCTCCAGTGTCCCGGGTTCGGTTCTGTTTACTGCCACAGTCTCACAGCTCCAGTGACCTGGGTTCGGTTCTGTTTACTGCCACAGTCTCACAGCTCCAGTGACCCGGGTTCAGTTCTGTTTACTGCCACAGTCTCACAGCTCCAGTGACCCGGGTTCGGTTCTGTTTACTGCCACAGTCTCACAGCTCCAGTGTCCCGGGTTCGGTTCTGTTTACTGCCACAGTCTCACAGCTCCAGTGTCCCGGGTTCGGTTCTGTTCACTGTCACAGTCTCACAGCTTCAGTGACCTGGGTTCGGTTCTGTTTACTGCCACAGTCTCACAGCTCCAGTGTCCCGGGTTCGGTTCTGGGGACTGCCACAGTCTCACAGGTCCAGTGTCCCGGGTTCGGTTCTGGGGACTGCCACAGCCTCACAGCTCCAGTGACCTGGGTTCGGTTCTGTTTACTGCCACAGTCTCACAGCTTCAGTGACCTGGGTTCGGTTCTGTTTACTGCCACAGTCTCACAGCTCCAGTGTCCCGGGTTCGGTTCTGTTTACTGCCACAGTCTCACAGCTCCAGTGTCCCGGGTTCGGTTCTGTTTACTGCCACAGTCTCACAGCTCCAGTGACCCGAGTTCGGTTCTGTTTACTGCCACAGTCTCACAGCTCCAGTGTCCCGGGTTCGGTTCTGTTTACTGCCACAGTCTCACAGCTCCAGTGTCCCGGGTTCGGTTCTGTTTACTGCCACAGTCTCACAGCTCCAGTGACCTGGGTTCGGTTCTGTTTACTGCCACAGTCTCACAGCTCCAGTGTCCCGGGTTCGGTTCTGTTTACTGCCACAGTCTCACAGCTCCAGTGACCTGGGTTCGGTTCTGTTTACTGCCACAGTCTCACAGCTCCAGTGTCCCGGGTTCGGTTCTGTTCACTGCCACAGTCTCACAGCTTCAGTGACCTGGGTTCGGTTCTGTTCACTGCCACAGTCTCACAGCTCCAGTGTCCCGGGTTCGGTTCTGGGGACTGCCACAGCCTCACAGCTCCAGTGACCTGGGTTCGGTTCTGTTTACTGCCACAGTCTCACAGCTTCAGTGACCTGGGTTCGGTTCTGGGGACAGCCACAGCCTCACAGCTCCAGTGTCCTGGGTTCGGTTCTGTTTTTTGCCACAGTCTCACAGCTCCAGTGACCTGGGTTCGGTTCTGTTTACTGCCACAGTCTCACAGCTCCAGTGTCCTGGGTTCGGTTCTGTTTACTGCCACAGTCTCACAGCTCCAGTGACCTGGGTTCGGTTCTGTTTACTGCCACAGTCTCACAGCTCCAGAGACCGGGTTCGGTTCTGTTTACTGCCACAGCCTCACAGCTCCAGTGTCCTGGGTTCGGTTCTGTTTACTGCCACAGTCTCACAGCTCCAGTGACCCGGGTTCGGTTCTGTTTACTGCCACAGTCTCACAGCTCCAGTGACCCGGGTTCGGTTCTGCGTACTGCCACAGTCTCACAGCTCCAGTGACCCGGGTTCGGTTCTGTTTACTGCCACAGTCTCACAGCTCCAGTGACCTGGGTTCGGTTCTGTTTCCTGCCACAGTCTCACAGCTCCAGTGACCCGGGTTCAGTTCTGTTTACTGCCACAGTCTCACAGCTCCAGTGACCCTGGTTCGGTTCTGTTTACTGCCACAGTCTCACAGCTCCAGTGACATGGGTTCGGTTCTGTTTACTGCCACAGTCTCACAGCTCCAGTGACCCGGGTTCGGTTCTGTTTACTGCCACAGTCTCACAGCTTCAGTGACCTGGGTTCAGTTCTGTTTACTGCCACAGTCTCACAGCTCCAGTGACCTGGGTTCGGTTCTGTTTACTGTCACAGTTTCACAGCTTCAGTGACCTGGGTTCGGTTCTGTTTACTGCCACAGTTTCACAGCTTCAGTGACCTGGGTTCGGTTCTGTTTACTGCCACAGTCTCACAGCTCCAGTGACCCGGGTTCGGTTCTGTTTACTGCCACAGCCTCACAGCTTCAGTGACCTGGGTTCAGTTCTGTTTACTGCCACAGTTTCACAGCTTCAGTGACCTGGGTTCGGTTCTGTTTACTGCCACAGTCTCACAGCTCCAGTGACCTGGGTTCAGTTCTGTTTACTGCCACAGTTTCACAGCTCCAGTGACCTGGGTTCGGTTCTGTTTCCTGCCACAGTCTCACAGCTCCAGTGACCCGGGTTCAGTTCTGTTTACTGCCACAGTCTCACAGCTCCAGTGACATGGGTTCGGTTCTGTTTACTGCCACAGTCTCACAGCTCCAGTGACCCTGGTTCGGTTCTGTTTACTGCCACAGTCTCACAGCTTCAGTGACCTGGGTTCAGTTCTGTTTACTGCCACAGTTTCACAGCTTCAGTGACCTGGGTTCAGTTCTGTTTTTTGCCACAGTCTCACAGCTCCAGTGTCCCGGGTTCGGTTCTGTTTACAGCCACAGTCTCACAGCTCCAGTGACCCGGGTTCGGTTCTGTTTCCTGCCACAGTCTCACAGCTCCAGTGTCCCGGGTTCGGTTCTGTTTACTGCCACAGTCTCACAGCTCCAGTGACCCGGGTTCGGTTCTGTTTACTGCCACAGTCTCACAGCTCCAGTGTCCCGGGTTCGGTTCTGTTTACTGCCACAGTCTCACAGCTCCAGTGTCCTGGGTTCGCTTCTGTTTCCTGCCACAGTCTCACAGCTCCAGTGACTTGGGTTCGGTTCTGTTTACTGCCACAGTCTCACAGCTCCAGTGACCCGGGTTCGGTTCTGTTTACTGCCACAGTCTCACAGCTCCAGCGACCCGGGTTCGGTTCTGTTTACTGCCACAGCCTCACAGCTCCAGTGACCCGGGTTCGGTTCTGTTTACTGCCACAGTCTGACAGCTCCAGTGACCTGGGTTCGGTTCTGTTTACTGCCACACTCTCACAGCTCCAGTGACCTGGGTTCGGTTCTGGGGACTGCCACAGTCTCACAGCTCCAGTGACCCGGGTTCGGTTCTGCGGACTGCCACAGTCTCTCAGCTCCAGTGACCTGGGTTCGGTTCTGTTTACTGCCACAGTCTCACAGCTCCAGTGACCTGGGTTCGGTTCTGTTTACTGCCACAGCCTCAGAGCTCCAGTGTCCCGGGTTCGGTTCTGTTTACTGCCACACTCTCACAGCTCCAGTGACCCGGGTTCAGTTCTGCGTACTGCCACAGACTCACAGCTCCAGTGTCCCGGGTTCGGTTCTGGTGACTGCCACAGCCTCACAGCTCCAGTGACCTGGGTTCGGTTCTGTTTACTGCCACAGCCTCACAGCTCCAGTGACCCGGGTTCGGTTCTGTTTTTTGCCACAGTCTCACAGCTCCAGTGACCTGGGTTCGGTTCTGGGGACTGCCACAGTCTCACAGCTCCAGTGTCCCGGGTCCGGTTCAGTTTACTGCCACAGCCTCACAGCTCCAGTGACCCGGGTTCGGTTCTGTTTACTGCCACAGTCACACAGCTCCAGTGACCTGGGTTCGGTTCTGTTTCCTGCCACAGTCTCACAGCTCCAGTGACCTGGGTTCGGTTCTGTTTACTGCCACAGTCTCACAGCTCCAGTGACCCGGGTTCGGTTCTGTTTACTGCCACAGTCTCACAGCTCCAGTGTCCCGGGTTCGGTTCTGTTTACTGCCACAGTCTCACAGCTCCAGTGTCCCGGGTTCGGTTCTGTTTACTGCCACAGTCTCACAGCTCCAGTGACCTGGGTTCGGTTCTGTTTACTGCCACAGTCTCACAGCTCCAGTGTCCCGGGTTCGGTTCTGTTCACTGCCACAGTCTCACAGCTCCAGTGTCCCGGGTTCGGTTCTGGGGACTGCCACAGCCTCACAGCTCCAGTGACCTGGGTTCGGTTCTGTTTACTGCCACAGTTTCACAGCTTCAGTGACCCGGGTTCAGTTCTGTTTACTGCCACAGTCTCACAGCTCCAGTGACCCGGGTTCAGTTCTGTTTACTGCCACAGTCTCACAGCTTCAGTGACCTGGGTTCAGTTCTGTTTACTGCCACAGCCACACAGCTCCAGTGACATGGGTTCGGTTCTGTTTACTGCCACAGTCTCACAGCTCCAGTGACCCGGGTTCGGTTCTGTTTACTGCCACAGTCTCACAGCTCCAGTGTCCCGGGTTCGGTTCTGTTTACTGCCACAGTCTCACAGCTCCAGTGACCTGGGTTCGGTTCTGTTTACTGCCACAGTCTCACAGCTCCAGTGACCTGGGTTCGGTTCTGTTTACTGCCACTGTCTCACAGCTCCAGTGACCCGGGTTAAGTTCTGTTTACTGCCACAGTCTCACAGCTCCAGTGACCTGGGTTCGGTTCTGTTTACTGCCACAGTCTCACAGCTCCAGTGAACCGGGTTCAGTTCTGTTTACTGCCACAGTCTCACAGCTCCAGTGACCCGGGTTCAGTTCTGTTTACTGCCACAGTCTCACAGCTCCAGTGACCCGGGTTCGGTTCTGTTTACTGCCACAGTCTCACAGCTCCAGTGACATGGGTTCGGTTCTGTTTACTGCCACAGTCTCACAGCTCCAGTGACCTGGGTTCGGTTCTGTTTACTGCCACAGTCTCACAGCTCCCGTGACCTGGGTTCGGTTCTGTTTACTGCCACAGTCTCACAGCTCCAGTGACCTGGGTTCGGTTCTGTTTACTGCCACAGTCTCACAGCTCCAGTGACCTGGGTTCGGTTCTGTTTACTGCCACAGTCTCACAGCTCCAGTGACCCGGGTTCAGTTCTGTTTACTGCCACAGTCTCACAGCTCCAATGTCCCGGGTTCGGTTCTGTTTACTGCCACAGTCTCACAGCTCCAGTGACCTGGGTTCGGTTCTGTTTACTGCCACAGTCTCACAGCTCCAGTGACCCGGGTTCGGTTCTGTTTACTGCCACAGTCTCACAGCTCCAGTGACCCGGGTTCAGTTCTGTTTACTGCCACAGTCTCACAGCTCCAGTGACCCGGGTTCAGTTCTGTTTACTGCCACAGTCTCACAGCTCCAGTGACCCGGGTTAAGTTCTGTTTACTGCCACAGTCTCACAGCTCCAGTGTCCCGGGTTCGGTTCTGTTTACTGCCACAGTCTCACAGCTCCAGTGACCTGGGTTCGGTTCTGTTTACTGCCACAGTCTCACAGCTCCAGTGACCTGGGTTCGGTTCTGTTTACTGCCACAGTCTCACAGCTCCAGTGACCCGGGTTCGGTTCTGTTTACTGCCACAGTCTCACAGCTCCAGTGTCCCGGGTTCGGTTCTGTTTACTGCCACAGTCTCACAGCTCCAGTGACCTGGGTTCGGTTCTGTTTACTGCCACAGTCTCACAGCTCCAGTGACCTGGGTTCAGTTCTGTTTACTGCCACAGCCTCACAGCTCCAGTGACCTGGGTTCAGTTCTGTTTACTGCCACAGACTCACAGCTCCAGTGACCTGAGTTCGGTTCTGTTTACTGCCACAGTCTCACAGCTCCAGTGACCAGGGTTCGGTTCTGTTTACTGCCACAGTCTCACAGCTCCAGTGACCCGGGTTCGGTTCTGTTTACTGCCACAGTCTCACAGCTCCAGTGACCTGAGTTCGGTTCTGTTTACTTCCACAGCCTCACAGCTCCAGTGTCCTGGGTTCGGTTCTGGGGACTGCCACAGTCTCACAGCTCCAGTGTCCCGGGTTCGGTTCTGTTTACTGCCACAGTCTCACAGCTCCAGTGTCCCGGGTTCGGTTCTGTTTACTGCCACAGTCTCACAGCTCCAGTGACCTGGGTTCGGTTCTGTTTACTGCCACAGTCTCACAGCTCCAGTGTCCCGGGTTCGGTTCTGTTTACTGCCACAGTCTCACAGCTCCAGTGTCCCGGGTTCGGTTCTGTTTACTGCCACAGTCTCACCGCTTCAGTGACCTGGGTTCGGTTCTGTTTACTGCCACAGTCTCACAGCTCCAGTGACCTGGGTTCGGTTCTGTTTACTGCCACAGTCTCACAGCTCCAGTGTCCCGGGTTCGGTTCTGTTTACTGCCACAGTCTCACAGCTCCAGTGACCTGGGTTCGGTTCTGTTTAATGCCACAGTCTCACAGCTCCAGTGACCCGGGTTCAGTTCTGTTTACTGCCACAGTCTCACAGCTCCAGTGACCCGGGTTCGGTTCTGTTTACTGCCACAGTCTCACAGCTCCAGTGTCCCGGGTTCGGTTCTGTTTACTGCCACAGTCTCACAGCTCCAGTGTCCCGGGTTCGGTTCTGTTTACTGCCACAGTCTCAGAGCTCCAGTGACCCGGGTTCGGTTCTGTTTACTGCCACAGTCTCACAGCTCCAGTGACCCGGGTTCAGTTCTGTTTACTGCCACAGTCTCACAGCTCCAGTGACCCGGGTTCAGTTCTGTTTACTGCCACAGTCTCACAGCTCCAGTGACCCGGGTTAAGTTCTGTTTACTGCCACAGTCTCACAGCTCCAGTGTCCCGGGTTCGGTTCTGTTTACTGCCACAGTCTCACAGCTCCAGTGACCTGGGTTCGGTTCTGTTTACTGCCACAGTCTCACAGCTCCAGTGACCTGGGTTCGGTTCTGTTTACTGCCACAGTCTCACAGCTCCAGTGACCCGGGTTCGGTTCTGTTTACTGCCACAGTCTCACAGCTCCAGTGTCCCGGTTTCGGTTCTGTTTACTGCCACAGTCTCACAGCTCCAGTGACCTGGGTTCGGTTCTGTTTACTGCCACAGTCTCACAGCTCCAGTGACCTGGGTTCAGTTCTGTTTACTGCCACAGCCTCACAGCTCCAGTGACCTGGGTTCAGTTCTGTTTACTGCCACAGCCTCACAGCTCCAGTGACCTGAGTTCGGTTCTGTTTACTGCCACAGTCTCACAGCTCCAGTGACCTGGGTTCGGTTCTGTTTACTGCCACAGTCTCACAGCTCCAGTGACCCGGGTTCGGTTCTGTTTACTGCCACAGTCTCACAGCTCCAGTGACCTGAGTTCGGTTCTGTTTACTGCCACAGTCTCACAGCTCCAGTGACCCGGGTTCGGTTCTGTTTACTGCCACAGTCTCACAGCTCCAGTGACCTGAGTTCGGTTCTGTTTACTGCCACAGTCTCACAGCTCCAGTGACCCGGGTTCGGTTCTGTTTACTGCCACAGCCTCACAGCTTCAGTGACCTGGGTTCAGTTCTGTTTACTGCCACAGTCTCACAGCTCCAGTGACCTGGGTTCGGTTCTGTTTACTGCCACAGTCTCACAGCTCCAGTGTCCCGGGTTCGGTTCTGTTTACTGCCACAGTCTCACAGCTCCAGTGACCTGGGTTCGGTTCTGTTTACTGCCACAGTCTCACAGCTCCAGTGACCTGGGTTCAGTTCTGTTTACTGCCACAGCCTCACAGCTCCAGTGACCTGGGTTCAGTTCTGTTTACTGCCACAGCCTCACAGCTCCAGTGACCTGGGTTCAGTTCTGTTTACTGCCACAGTCTCACAGCTCCAGTGACCTGGGTTCGGTTCTGTTTACTGCCACAGTCTCACAGCTCCAGTGACCCGGGTTCGGTTCTGTTTACTGCCACAGTCTCACAGCTCCAGTGACCTGAGTTCGGTTCTGTTTACTGCCACAGTCTCACAGCTCCAGTGACCCGGGTTCGGTTCTGTTTACTGCCACAGTCTCACAGCTCCAGTGACCTGAGTTCGGTTCTGTTTAATGCCACAGCCTCACAGCTCCAGTGTCCTGGGTTCGGTTCTGGGGACTGCCACAGTCTCACAGCTCCAGTGTCCCGGGTTCGGTTCTGTTTACTGCCACAGTCTCACAGCTCCAGTGTCCCGGGTTCGGTTCTGTTTACTGCCACAGTCTCACAGCTCCAGTGACCTGGGTTCGGTTCTGTTTACTGCCACAGTCTCACAGCTCCAGTGTCCCGGGTTCGGTTCTGTTTACTGCCACAGTCTCACAGCTCCAGTGTCCCGGGTTCGGTTCTGTTTACTGCCACAGTCTCACAGCTTCAGTGACCTGGGTTCGGTTCTGTTTATTGCCACAGTCTCACAGCTCCAGTGACCTGGGTTCGGTTCTGTTTACTGCCACAGTCTCACAGCTCCAGTGACCCGGGTTCGGTTCTGTTTACTGCCACAGTCTCACAGCTCCAGTGACCTGGGTTCGGTTCTGTTTACTGCCACAGTCTCACAGCTCCAGTGTCCCGGGTTCGGTTCTGTTTACTGCCACAGTCTCACAGCTCCAGTGACCTGGGTTCGGTTCTGTTTACTGCCACAGTCTCACAGCTCCAGTGACCCGGGTTCAGTTCTGTTTACTGCCACAGTCTCACAGCTCCAGTGACCCGGGTTCGGTTCTGTTTACTGCCACAGTCTCACAGCTCCAGTGTCCCGGGTTCGGTTCTGTTCACTGTCACAGTCTCACAGCTTCAGTGACCTGGGTTCGGTTCTGTTTACTGCCACAGTCTCACAGCTCCAGTGTCCCGGGTTCGGTTCTGGGGACTGCCACAGTCTCACAGGTCCAGTGTCCCGGGTTCGGTTCTGGGGACTGCCACAGCCTCACAGCTCCAGTGACCTGGGTTCGGTTCTGTTTACTGCCACAGTCTCACAGCTTCAGTGACCTGGGTTCGGTTCTGTTTACTGCCACAGTCTCACAGCTCCAGTGTCCCGGGTTCGGTTCTGTTTACTGCCACAGTCTCACAGCTCCAGTGTCCCGGGTTCGGTTCTGTTTACTGCCACAGTCTCACAGCTCCAGTGACCCGAGTTCGGTTCTGTTTACTGCCACAGTCTCACAGCTCCAGTGTCCCGGGTTCGGTTCTGTTTACTGCCACAGTCTCACAGCTCCAGTGTCCCGGGTTCGGTTCTGTTTACTGCCACAGTCTCACAGCTCCAGTGACCTGGGTTCGGTTCTGTTTACTGCCACAGTCTCACAGCTCCAGTGTCCCGGGTTCGGTTCTGTTTACTGCCACAGTCTCACAGCTCCAGTGACCTGGGTTCGGTTCTGTTTACTGCCACAGTCTCACAGCTCCAGTGTCCCGGGTTCGGTTCTGTTCACTGCCACAGTCTCACAGCTTCAGTGACCTGGGTTCGGTTCTGTTCACTGCCACAGTCTCACAGCTCCAGTGTCCCGGGTTCGGTTCTGGGGACTGCCACAGCCTCACAGCTCCAGTGACCTGGGTTCGGTTCTGTTTACTGCCACAGTCTCACAGCTTCAGTGACCTGGGTTCGGTTCTGGGGACAGCCACAGCCTCACAGCTCCAGTGTCCTGGGTTCGGTTCTGTTTTTTGCCACAGTCTCACAGCTCCAGTGACCTGGGTTCGGTTCTGTTTACTGCCACAGTCTCACAGCTCCAGTGTCCTGGGTTCGGTTCTGTTTACTGCCACAGTCTCACAGCTCCAGTGACCTGGGTTCGGTTCTGTTTACTGCCACAGTCTCACAGCTCCAGAGACCGGGTTCGGTTCTGTTTACTGCCACAGCCTCACAGCTCCAGTGTCCTGGGTTCGGTTCTGTTTACTGCCACAGTCTCACAGCTCCAGTGACCCGGGTTCGGTTCTGTTTACTGCCACAGTCTCACAGCTCCAGTGACCCGGGTTCGGTTCTGCGTACTGCCACAGTCTCACAGCTCCAGTGACCCGGGTTCGGTTCTGTTTACTGCCACAGTCTCACAGCTCCAGTGACCTGGGTTCGGTTCTGTTTCCTGCCACAGTCTCACAGCTCCAGTGACCCGGGTTCAGTTCTGTTTACTGCCACAGTCTCACAGCTCCAGTGACCCTGGTTCGGTTCTGTTTACTGCCACAGTCTCACAGCTCCAGTGACATGGGTTCGGTTCTGTTTACTGCCACAGTCTCACAGCTCCAGTGACCCGGGTTCGGTTCTGTTTACTGCCACAGTCTCACAGCTTCAGTGACCTGGGTTCAGTTCTGTTTACTGCCACAGTCTCACAGCTCCAGTGACCTGGGTTCGGTTCTGTTTACTGTCACAGTTTCACAGCTTCAGTGACCTGGGTTCGGTTCTGTTTACTGCCACAGTTTCACAGCTTCAGTGACCTGGGTTCGGTTCTGTTTACTGCCACAGTCTCACAGCTCCAGTGACCCGGGTTCGGTTCTGTTTACTGCCACAGCCTCACAGCTTCAGTGACCTGGGTTCAGTTCTGTTTACTGCCACAGTTTCACAGCTTCAGTGACCTGGGTTCGGTTCTGTTTACTGCCACAGTCTCACAGCTCCAGTGACCTGGGTTCAGTTCTGTTTACTGCCACAGTTTCACAGCTCCAGTGACCTGGGTTCGGTTCTGTTTCCTGCCACAGTCTCACAGCTCCAGTGACCCGGGTTCAGTTCTGTTTACTGCCACAGTCTCACAGCTCCAGTGACATGGGTTCGGTTCTGTTTACTGCCACAGTCTCACAGCTCCAGTGACCCTGGTTCGGTTCTGTTTACTGCCACAGTCTCACAGCTTCAGTGACCTGGGTTCAGTTCTGTTTACTGCCACAGTTTCACAGCTTCAGTGACCTGGGTTCAGTTCTGTTTTTTGCCACAGTCTCACAGCTCCAGTGTCCCGGGTTCGGTTCTGTTTACAGCCACAGTCTCACAGCTCCAGTGACCCGGGTTCGGTTCTGTTTCCTGCCACAGTCTCACAGCTCCAGTGTCCCGGGTTCGGTTCTGTTTACTGCCACAGTCTCACAGCTCCAGTGACCCGGGTTCGGTTCTGTTTACTGCCACAGTCTCACAGCTCCAGTGTCCCGGGTTCGGTTCTGTTTACTGCCACAGTCTCACAGCTCCAGTGTCCTGGGTTCGCTTCTGTTTCCTGCCACAGTCTCACAGCTCCAGTGACTTGGGTTCGGTTCTGTTTACTGCCACAGTCTCACAGCTCCAGTGACCCGGGTTCGGTTCTGTTTACTGCCACAGTCTCACAGCTCCAGCGACCTGGGTTCGGTTCTGTTTACTGCCACAGCCTCACAGCTCCAGTGACCCGGGTTCGGTTCTGTTTACTGCCACAGTCTGACAGCTCCAGTGACCTGGGTTCGGTTCTGTTTACTGCCACACTCTCACAGCTCCAGTGACCTGGGTTCGGTTCTGGGGACTGCCACAGTCTCACAGCTCCAGTGACCCGGGTTCGGTTCTGCGGACTGCCACAGTCTCTCAGCTCCAGTGACCTGGGTTCGGTTCTGTTTACTGCCACAGTCTCACAGCTCCAGTGACCTGGGTTCGGTTCTGTTTACTGCCACAGCCTCAGAGCTCCAGTGTCCCGGGTTCGGTTCTGTTTACTGCCACACTCTCACAGCTCCAGTGACCCGGGTTCAGTTCTGCGTACTGCCACAGACTCACAGCTCCAGTGTCCCGGGTTCGGTTCTGGTGACTGCCACAGCCTCACAGCTCCAGTGACCTGGGTTCGGTTCTGTTTACTGCCACAGCCTCACAGCTCCAGTGACCCGGGTTCGGTTCTGTTTTTTGCCACAGTCTCACAGCTCCAGTGACCTGGGTTCGGTTCTGGGGACTGCCACAGTCTCACAGCTCCAGTGTCCCGGGTCCGGTTCAGTTTACTGCCACAGCCTCACAGCTCCAGTGACCCGGGTTCGGTTCTGTTTACTGCCACAGTCACACAGCTCCAGTGACCTGGGTTCGGTTCTGTTTCCTGCCACAGTCTCACAGCTCCAGTGACCTGGGTTCGGTTCTGTTTACTGCCACAGTCTCACAGCTCCAGTGACCCGGGTTCGGTTCTGTTTACTGCCACAGTCTCACAGCTCCAGTGTCCCGGGTTCGGTTCTGTTTACTGCCACAGTCTCACAGCTCCAGTGTCCCGGGTTCGGTTCTGTTTACTGCCACAGTCTCACAGCTCCAGTGACCTGGGTTCGGTTCTGTTTACTGCCACAGTCTCACAGCTCCAGTGTCCCGGGTTCGGTTCTGTTCACTGCCACAGTCTCACAGCTCCAGTGTCCCGGGTTCGGTTCTGGGGACTGCCACAGCCTCACAGCTCCAGTGACCTGGGTTCGGTTCTGTTTACTGCCACAGTTTCACAGCTTCAGTGACCCGGGTTCAGTTCTGTTTACTGCCACAGTCTCACAGCTCCAGTGACCCGGGTTCAGTTCTGTTTACTGCCACAGTCTCACAGCTTCAGTGACCTGGGTTCAGTTCTGTTTACTGCCACAGCCACACAGCTCCAGTGACATGGGTTCGGTTCTGTTTACTGCCACAGTCTCACAGCTCCAGTGACCCGGGTTCGGTTCTGTTTACTGCCACAGTCTCACAGCTCCAGTGTCCCGGGTTCGGTTCTGTTTACTGCCACAGTCTCACAGCTCCAGTGACCTGGGTTCGGTTCTGTTTACTGCCACAGTCTCACAGCTCCAGTGACCTGGGTTCGGTTCTGTTTACTGCCACTGTCTCACAGCTCCAGTG